>NW_027184037.1:0-22667 GCF_041296385.1 Aphelocoma coerulescens | reverse complement strand
GGATAGGCGTCTCGCAAAGAAGAAGGTGCCAGGACGCAAAGATGTTCTGCCTTTCTCCTCCTCCTTGCCCGAATTGCGGTGCTGCGTGGAAAGTCTCGGCCAGCGAAAAGCTAATCCAGCAAGTGTTTCTCTCCTGACGCATTTCGCTGAGCGAGAGCTCCACGGACACTTTCGACGCTGGGAAACGGCAAGACAACGACTGTACGTCGAGCTGAGGGAAATCCGTGCACAGCACACTGTGGCTGCGTTGCAGTGTTCACGCTGAAGAGCGGCAAAGCTCCAAGCCATCGCTGCGCTTCAGTTCTGTCCGGACCACAGAAGGCGAAGAACGAAGCAGCTGGGCACCGGGCTAATGTACTCAGTGGAGCGAATTTCAAATGTCCAGCCAAGAGCTGCTTCACAAGCAGATTCAGCTGAGAATGCTCTGCCTGCTTCACAAAGTAAGGCGCAGCCCTTGCACTCCAGCACACAACCTGGCCAGAAACAGGTTCTTCGACCTTCAGGGCTGCAACGTCCGTGCAGCTTGAGCACGCCCAGAAGGACGCGTCCAGAAAGAGGGCGTTCTTCTGGGACCCCCCCTCCTCCAAGCAGCCTCGAAACTGAGCACAACACACTGCGGCTCGGCGGCTTCCTTCTCAGATAGACGTACCGTCACGCTGTGTACACTCTCGCAGCTCCGTCGCCCACTTGCAGCAGCTGCTGCTACCAAAGCAAAAGGCTCCACAAGTAACAGCCACTGCTGGGCTGCACTTTCGCCTTGCCTCACGTGAAGCAGCAGAAACTGTCCGCTGCACTCGGTAGTATTTCCAGTCTCTGCCGCATCTACCACTGGTCGCCTCTGCATCTCCAAGCACGAAGCTGGGCACGACTCTTTCCAGGGAAAGCTGGAAGAGAAATGGGTAGCAGCACCAGTAGCTGCAAGTTGAACTTTCTGTTTCCAGCTGCTAACGTGAATCCGCAAAGAAGCGAGTGACAGCCACGCTTCCTCTGGCAGCCTGTGCGATGCGCACAGCAGCTCGGTGCCCTGCCGTCATTCTTATGCTCTTCGTACCACGATGTCGCGCTTTCCTTTCTGCCGGAGTCGAGCCGTCGTCTCACTGGTCGCACAGAGCACTGCGCCGGCAGCCAAACGCTCCAGCCGACTGCTTCTGCCGTAACACGCCTGGCCTATGCACTTTCCCTCGCAGCGACGTACACCAGCACATGGGGTCTTTGCTGTCGTCCAAATGTAAAGGGTCTCAGCTGCGTCTGGCACAGAGAACAGCTTTAGGTCAAGAAGCTCAGCCGGAGCTTGCCCTGGACGCGTGGAAAGCTGTATTTTGCACCACCTTCCGGCGGCAGCCCTCTCTCTTTTACAGCCCGCACAGCGCCGTCAGATCGCGGTGCTCTCTGCACCTTCCTTCTCGGGTCCAAGTAGCACGGCGAACCTTACAGCCTTGCAGGGAGGGAAGACGCGGATAGGCGTCTCGCAAAGAAGAAGGTGCCAGGACGCAAAGATGTTCTGCCTTTCTCCTCCTCCTTGCCCGAATTGCGGTGCTGCGTGGAAAGTCTCGGCCAGCGAAAAGCTAATCCAGCAAGTGTTTCTCTCCTGACGCATTTCGCTGAGCGAGAGCTCCACGGACACTTTCGACGCTGGGAAACGGCAAGACAACGACTGTACGTCGAGCTGAGGGAAATCCGTGCACAGCACACTGTGGCTGCGTTGCAGTGTTCACGCTGAAGAGCGGCAAAGCTCCAAGCCATCGCTGCGCTTCAGTTCTGTCCGGACCACAGAAGGCGAAGAACGAAGCAGCTGGGCACCGGGCTAATGTACTCAGTGGAGCGAATTTCAAATGTCCAGCCAAGAGCTGCTTCACAAGCAGATTCAGCTGAGAATGCTCTGCCTGCTTCACAAAGTAAGGCGCAGCCCTTGCACTCCAGCACACAACCTGGCCAGAAACAGGTTCTTCGACCTTCAGGGCTGCAACGTCCGTGCAGCTTGAGCACGCCCAGAAGGACGCGTCCAGAAAGAGGGCGTTCTTCTGGGACCCCCCCTCCTCCAAGCAGCCTCGAAACTGAGCACAACACACTGCGGCTCGGCGGCTTCCTTCTCAGATAGACGTACCGTCACGCTGTGTACACTCTCGCAGCTCCGTCGCCCACTTGCAGCAGCTGCTGCTACCAAAGCAAAAGGCTCCACAAGTAACAGCCACTGCTGGGCTGCACTTTCGCCTTGCCTCACGTGAAGCAGCAGAAACTGTCCGCTGCACTCGGTAGTATTTCCAGTCTCTGCCGCATCTACCACTGGTCGCCTCTGCATCTCCAAGCACGAAGCTGGGCACGACTCTTTCCAGGGAAAGCTGGAAGAGAAATGGGTAGCAGCACCAGTAGCTGCAAGTTGAACTTTCTGTTTCCAGCTGCTAACGTGAATCCGCAAAGAAGCGAGTGACAGCCACGCTTCCTCTGGCAGCCTGTGCGATGCGCACAGCAGCTCGGTGCCCTGCCGTCATTCTTATGCTCTTCGTACCACGATGTCGCGCTTTCCTTTCTGCCGGAGTCGAGCCGTCGTCTCACTGGTCGCACAGAGCACTGCGCCGGCAGCCAAACGCTCCAGCCGACTGCTTCTGCCGTAACACGCCTGGCCTATGCACTTTCCCTCGCAGCGACGTACACCAGCACATGGGGTCTTTGCTGTCGTCCAAATGTAAAGGGTCTCAGCTGCGTCTGGCACAGAGAACAGCTTTAGGTCAAGAAGCTCAGCCGGAGCTTGCCCTGGACGCGTGGAAAGCTGTATTTTGCACCACCTTCCGGCGGCAGCCCTCTCTCTTTTACAGCCCGCACAGCGCCGTCAGATCGCGGTGCTCTCTGCACCTTCCTTCTCGGGTCCAAGTAGCACGGCGAACCTTACAGCCTTGCAGGGAGGGAAGACGCGGATAGGCGTCTCGCAAAGAAGAAGGTGCCAGGACGCAAAGATGTTCTGCCTTTCTCCTCCTCCTTGCCCGAATTGCGGTGCTGCGTGGAAAGTCTCGGCCAGCGAAAAGCTAATCCAGCAAGTGTTTCTCTCCTGACGCATTTCGCTGAGCGAGAGCTCCACGGACACTTTCGACGCTGGGAAACGGCAAGACAACGACTGTACGTCGAGCTGAGGGAAATCCGTGCACAGCACACTGTGGCTGCGTTGCAGTGTTCACGCTGAAGAGCGGCAAAGCTCCAAGCCATCGCTGCGCTTCAGTTCTGTCCGGACCACAGAAGGCGAAGAACGAAGCAGCTGGGCACCGGGCTAATGTACTCAGTGGAGCGAATTTCAAATGTCCAGCCAAGAGCTGCTTCACAAGCAGATTCAGCTGAGAATGCTCTGCCTGCTTCACAAAGTAAGGCGCAGCCCTTGCACTCCAGCACACAACCTGGCCAGAAACAGGTTCTTCGACCTTCAGGGCTGCAACGTCCGTGCAGCTTGAGCACGCCCAGAAGGACGCGTCCAGAAAGAGGGCGTTCTTCTGGGACCCCCCCTCCTCCAAGCAGCCTCGAAACTGAGCACAACACACTGCGGCTCGGCGGCTTCCTTCTCAGATAGACGTACCGTCACGCTGTGTACACTCTCGCAGCTCCGTCGCCCACTTGCAGCAGCTGCTGCTACCAAAGCAAAAGGCTGCACAAGTAACAGCCACTGCTGGGCTGCACTTTCGCCTTGCCTCACGTGAAGCAGCAGAAACTGTCCGCTGCACTCGGTAGTATTTCCAGTCTCTGCCGCATCTACCACTGGTCGCCTCTGCATCTCCAAGCACGAAGCTGGGCACGACTCTTTCCAGGGAAAGCTGGAAGAGAAATGGGTAGCAGCACCAGTAGCTGCAAGTTGAACTTTCTGTTTCCAGCTGCTAACGTGAATCCGCAAAGAAGCGAGTGACAGCCACGCTTCCTCTGGCAGCCTGTGCGATGCGCACAGCAGCTCGGTGCCCTGCCGTCATTCTTATGCTCTTCGTACCACGATGTCGCGCTTTCCTTTCTGCCGGAGTCGAGCCGTCGTCTCACTGGTCGCACAGAGCACTGCGCCGGCAGCCAAACGCTCCAGCCGACTGCTTCTGCCGTAACACGCCTGGCCTATGCACTTTCCCTCGCAGCGACGTACACCAGCACATGGGGTCTTTGCTGTCGTCCAAATGTAAAGGGTCTCAGCTGCGTCTGGCACAGAGAACAGCTTTAGGTCAAGAAGCTCAGCCGGAGCTTGCCCTGGACGCGTGGAAAGCTGTATTTTGCACCACCTTCCGGCGGCAGCCCTCTCTCTTTTACAGCCCGCACAGCGCCGTCAGATCGCGGTGCTCTCTGCACCTTCCTTCTCGGGTCCAAGTAGCACGGCGAACCTTACAGCCTTGCAGGGAGGGAAGACGCGGATAGGCGTCTCGCAAAGAAGAAGGTGCCAGGACGCAAAGATGTTCTGCCTTTCTCCTCCTCCTTGCCCGAATTGCGGTGCTGCGTGGAAAGTCTCGGCCAGCGAAAAGCTAATCCAGCAAGTGTTTCTCTCCTGACGCATTTCGCTGAGCGAGAGCTCCACGGACACTTTCGACGCTGGGAAACGGCAAGACAACGACTGTACGTCGAGCTGAGGGAAATCCGTGCACAGCACACTGTGGCTGCGTTGCAGTGTTCACGCTGAAGAGCGGCAAAGCTCCAAGCCATCGCTGCGCTTCAGTTCTGTCCGGACCACAGAAGGCGAAGAACGAAGCAGCTGGGCACCGGGCTAATGTACTCAGTGGAGCGAATTTCAAATGTCCAGCCAAGAGCTGCTTCACAAGCAGATTCAGCTGAGAATGCTCTGCCTGCTTCACAAAGTAAGGCGCAGCCCTTGCACTCCAGCACACAACCTGGCCAGAAACAGGTTCTTCGACCTTCAGGGCTGCAACGTCCGTGCAGCTTGAGCACGCCCAGAAGGACGCGTCCAGAAAGAGGGCGTTCTTCTGGGACCCCCCCTCCTCCAAGCAGCCTCGAAACTGAGCACAACACACTGCGGCTCGGCGGCTTCCTTCTCAGATAGACGTACCGTCACGCTGTGTACACTCTCGCAGCTCCGTCGCCCACTTGCAGCAGCTGCTGCTACCAAAGCAAAAGGCTCCACAAGTAACAGCCACTGCTGGGCTGCACTTTCGCCTTGCCTCACGTGAAGCAGCAGAAACTGTCCGCTGCACTCGGTAGTATTTCCAGTCTCTGCCGCATCTACCACTGGTCGCCTCTGCATCTCCAAGCACGAAGCTGGGCACGACTCTTTCCAGGGAAAGCTGGAAGAGAAATGGGTAGCAGCACCAGTAGCTGCAAGTTGAACTTTCTGTTTCCAGCTGCTAACGTGAATCCGCAAAGAAGCGAGTGACAGCCACGCTTCCTCTGGCAGCCTGTGCGATGCGCACAGCAGCTCGGTGCCCTGCCGTCATTCTTATGCTCTTCGTACCACGATGTCGCGCTTTCCTTTCTGCCGGAGTCGAGCCGTCGTCTCACTGGTCGCACAGAGCACTGCGCCGGCAGCCAAACGCTCCAGCCGACTGCTTCTGCCGTAACACGCCTGGCCTATGCACTTTCCCTCGCAGCGACGTACACCAGCACATGGGGTCTTTGCTGTCGTCCAAATGTAAAGGGTCTCAGCTGCGTCTGGCACAGAGAACAGCTTTAGGTCAAGAAGCTCAGCCGGAGCTTGCCCTGGACGCGTGGAAAGCTGTATTTTGCACCACCTTCCGGCGGCAGCCCTCTCTCTTTTACAGCCCGCACAGCGCCGTCAGATCGCGGTGCTCTCTGCACCTTCCTTCTCGGGTCCAAGTAGCACGGCGAACCTTACAGCCTTGCAGGGAGGGAAGACGCGGATAGGCGTCTCGCAAAGAAGAAGGTGCCAGGACGCAAAGATGTTCTGCCTTTCTCCTCCTCCTTGCCCGAATTGCGGTGCTGCGTGGAAAGTCTCGGCCAGCGAAAAGCTAATCCAGCAAGTGTTTCTCTCCTGACGCATTTCGCTGAGCGAGAGCTCCACGGACACTTTCGACGCTGGGAAACGGCAAGACAACGACTGTACGTCGAGCTGAGGGAAATCCGTGCACAGCACACTGTGGCTGCGTTGCAGTGTTCACGCTGAAGAGCGGCAAAGCTCCAAGCCATCGCTGCGCTTCAGTTCTGTCCGGACCACAGAAGGCGAAGAACGAAGCAGCTGGGCACCGGGCTAATGTACTCAGTGGAGCGAATTTCAAATGTCCAGCCAAGAGCTGCTTCACAAGCAGATTCAGCTGAGAATGCTCTGCCTGCTTCACAAAGTAAGGCGCAGCCCTTGCACTCCAGCACACAACCTGGCCAGAAACAGGTTCTTCGACCTTCAGGGCTGCAACGTCCGTGCAGCTTGAGCACGCCCAGAAGGACGCGTCCAGAAAGAGGGCGTTCTTCTGGGACCCCCCCTCCTCCAAGCAGCCTCGAAACTGAGCACAACACACTGCGGCTCGGCGGCTTCCTTCTCAGATAGACGTACCGTCACGCTGTGTACACTCTCGCAGCTCCGTCGCCCACTTGCAGCAGCTGCTGCTACCAAAGCAAAAGGCTCCACAAGTAACAGCCACTGCTGGGCTGCACTTTCGCCTTGCCTCACGTGAAGCAGCAGAAACTGTCCGCTGCACTCGGTAGTATTTCCAGTCTCTGCCGCATCTACCACTGGTCGCCTCTGCATCTCCAAGCACGAAGCTGGGCACGACTCTTTCCAGGGAAAGCTGGAAGAGAAATGGGTAGCAGCACCAGTAGCTGCAAGTTGAACTTTCTGTTTCCAGCTGCTAACGTGAATCCGCAAAGAAGCGAGTGACAGCCACGCTTCCTCTGGCAGCCTGTGCGATGCGCACAGCAGCTCGGTGCCCTGCCGTCATTCTTATGCTCTTCGTACCACGATGTCGCGCTTTCCTTTCTGCCGGAGTCGAGCCGTCGTCTCACTGGTCGCACAGAGCACTGCGCCGGCAGCCAAACGCTCCAGCCGACTGCTTCTGCCGTAACACGCCTGGCCTATGCACTTTCCCTCGCAGCGACGTACACCAGCACATGGGGTCTTTGCTGTCGTCCAAATGTAAAGGGTCTCAGCTGCGTCTGGCACAGAGAACAGCTTTAGGTCAAGAAGCTCAGCCGGAGCTTGCCCTGGACGCGTGGAAAGCTGTATTTTGCACCACCTTCCGGCGGCAGCCCTCTCTCTTTTACAGCCCGCACAGCGCCGTCAGATCGCGGTGCTCTCTGCACCTTCCTTCTCGGGTCCAAGTAGCACGGCGAACCTTACAGCCTTGCAGGGAGGGAAGACGCGGATAGGCGTCTCGCAAAGAAGAAGGTGCCAGGACGCAAAGATGTTCTGCCTTTCTCCTCCTCCTTGCCCGAATTGCGGTGCTGCGTGGAAAGTCTCGGCCAGCGAAAAGCTAATCCAGCAAGTGTTTCTCTCCTGACGCATTTCGCTGAGCGAGAGCTCCACGGACACTTTCGACGCTGGGAAACGGCAAGACAACGACTGTACGTCGAGCTGAGGGAAATCCGTGCACAGCACACTGTGGCTGCGTTGCAGTGTTCACGCTGAAGAGCGGCAAAGCTCCAAGCCATCGCTGCGCTTCAGTTCTGTCCGGACCACAGAAGGCGAAGAACGAAGCAGCTGGGCACCGGGCTAATGTACTCAGTGGAGCGAATTTCAAATGTCCAGCCAAGAGCTGCTTCACAAGCAGATTCAGCTGAGAATGCTCTGCCTGCTTCACAAAGTAAGGCGCAGCCCTTGCACTCCAGCACACAACCTGGCCAGAAACAGGTTCTTCGACCTTCAGGGCTGCAACGTCCGTGCAGCTTGAGCACGCCCAGAAGGACGCGTCCAGAAAGAGGGCGTTCTTCTGGGACCCCCCCTCCTCCAAGCAGCCTCGAAACTGAGCACAACACACTGCGGCTCGGCGGCTTCCTTCTCAGATAGACGTACCGTCACGCTGTGTACACTCTCGCAGCTCCGTCGCCCACTTGCAGCAGCTGCTGCTACCAAAGCAAAAGGCTCCACAAGTAACAGCCACTGCTGGGCTGCACTTTCGCCTTGCCTCACGTGAAGCAGCAGAAACTGTCCGCTGCACTCGGTAGTATTTCCAGTCTCTGCCGCATCTACCACTGGTCGCCTCTGCATCTCCAAGCACGAAGCTGGGCACGACTCTTTCCAGGGAAAGCTGGAAGAGAAATGGGTAGCAGCACCAGTAGCTGCAAGTTGAACTTTCTGTTTCCAGCTGCTAACGTGAATCCGCAAAGAAGCGAGTGACAGCCACGCTTCCTCTGGCAGCCTGTGCGATGCGCACAGCAGCTCGGTGCCCTGCCGTCATTCTTATGCTCTTCGTACCACGATGTCGCGCTTTCCTTTCTGCCGGAGTCGAGCCGTCGTCTCACTGGTCGCACAGAGCACTGCGCCGGCAGCCAAACGCTCCAGCCGACTGCTTCTGCCGTAACACGCCTGGCCTATGCACTTTCCCTCGCAGCGACGTACACCAGCACATGGGGTCTTTGCTGTCGTCCAAATGTAAAGGGTCTCAGCTGCGTCTGGCACAGAGAACAGCTTTAGGTCAAGAAGCTCAGCCGGAGCTTGCCCTGGACGCGTGGAAAGCTGTATTTTGCACCACCTTCCGGCGGCAGCCCTCTCTCTTTTACAGCCCGCACAGCGCCGTCAGATCGCGGTGCTCTCTGCACCTTCCTTCTCGGGTCCAAGTAGCACGGCGAACCTTACAGCCTTGCAGGGAGGGAAGACGCGGATAGGCGTCTCGCAAAGAAGAAGGTGCCAGGACGCAAAGATGTTCTGCCTTTCTCCTCCTCCTTGCCCGAATTGCGGTGCTGCGTGGAAAGTCTCGGCCAGCGAAAAGCTAATCCAGCAAGTGTTTCTCTCCTGACGCATTTCGCTGAGCGAGAGCTCCACGGACACTTTCGACGCTGGGAAACGGCAAGACAACGACTGTACGTCGAGCTGAGGGAAATCCGTGCACAGCACACTGTGGCTGCGTTGCAGTGTTCACGCTGAAGAGCGGCAAAGCTCCAAGCCATCGCTGCGCTTCAGTTCTGTCCGGACCACAGAAGGCGAAGAACGAAGCAGCTGGGCACCGGGCTAATGTACTCAGTGGAGCGAATTTCAAATGTCCAGCCAAGAGCTGCTTCACAAGCAGATTCAGCTGAGAATGCTCTGCCTGCTTCACAAAGTAAGGCGCAGCCCTTGCACTCCAGCACACAACCTGGCCAGAAACAGGTTCTTCGACCTTCAGGGCTGCAACGTCCGTGCAGCTTGAGCACGCCCAGAAGGACGCGTCCAGAAAGAAGGCGTTCTTCTGGGACCCCCCTCCTCCAAGCAGCCTCGAAACTGAGCACAACACACTGCGGCTCGGCGGCTTCCTTCTCAGATAGACGTACCGTCACGCTGTGTACACTCTCGCAGCTCCGTCGCCCACTTGCAGCAGCTGCTGCTACCAAAGCAAAAGGCTCCACAAGTAACAGCCACTGCTGGGCTGCACTTTCGCCTTGCCTCACGTGAAGCAGCAGAAACTGTCCGCTGCACTCGGTAGTATTTCCAGTCTCTGCCGCATCTACCACTGGTCGCCTCTGCATCTCCAAGCACGAAGCTGGGCACGACTCTTTCCAGGGAAAGCTGGAAGAGAAATGGGTAGCAGCACCAGTAGCTGCAAGTTGAACTTTCTGTTTCCAGCTGCTAACGTGAATCCGCAAAGAAGCGAGTGACAGCCACGCTTCCTCTGGCAGCCTGTGCGATGCGCACAGCAGCTCGGTGCCCTGCCGTCATTCTTATGCTCTTCGTACCACGATGTCGCGCTTTCCTTTCTGCCGGAGTCGAGCCGTCGTCTCACTGGTCGCACAGAGCACTGCGCCGGCAGCCAAACGCTCCAGCCGACTGCTTCTGCCGTAACACGCCTGGCCTATGCACTTTCCCTCGCAGCGACGTACACCAGCACATGGGGTCTTTGCTGTCGTCCAAATGTAAAGGGTCTCAGCTGCGTCTGGCACAGAGAACAGCTTTAGGTCAAGAAGCTCAGCCGGAGCTTGCCCTGGACGCGTGGAAAGCTGTATTTTGCACCACCTTCCGGCGGCAGCCCTCTCTCTTTTACAGCCCGCACAGCGCCGTCAGATCGCGGTGCTCTCTGCACCTTCCTTCTCGGGTCCAAGTAGCACGGCGAACCTTACAGCCTTGCAGGGAGGGAAGACGCGGATAGGCGTCTCGCAAAGAAGAAGGTGCCAGGACGCAAAGATGTTCTGCCTTTCTCCTCCTCCTTGCCCGAATTGCGGTGCTGCGTGGAAAGTCTCGGCCAGCGAAAAGCTAATCCAGCAAGTGTTTCTCTCCTGACGCATTTCGCTGAGCGAGAGCTCCACGGACACTTTCGACGCTGGGAAACGGCAAGACAACGACTGTACGTCGAGCTGAGGGAAATCCGTGCACAGCACACTGTGGCTGCGTTGCAGTGTTCACGCTGAAGAGCGGCAAAGCTCCAAGCCATCGCTGCGCTTCAGTTCTGTCCGGACCACAGAAGGCGAAGAACGAAGCAGCTGGGCACCGGGCTAATGTACTCAGTGGAGCGAATTTCAAATGTCCAGCCAAGAGCTGCTTCACAAGCAGATTCAGCTGAGAATGCTCTGCCTGCTTCACAAAGTAAGGCGCAGCCCTTGCACTCCAGCACACAACCTGGCCAGAAACAGGTTCTTCGACCTTCAGGGCTGCAACGTCCGTGCAGCTTGAGCACGCCCAGAAGGACGCGTCCAGAAAGAAGGCGTTCTTCTGGGACCCCCCTCCTCCAAGCAGCCTCGAAACTGAGCACAACACACTGCGGCTCGGCGGCTTCCTTCTCAGATAGACGTACCGTCACGCTGTGTACACTCTCGCAGCTCCGTCGCCCACTTGCAGCAGCTGCTGCTACCAAAGCAAAAGGCTCCACAAGTAACAGCCACTGCTGGGCTGCACTTTCGCCTTGCCTCACGTGAAGCAGCAGAAACTGTCCGCTGCACTCGGTAGTATTTCCAGTCTCTGCCGCATCTACCACTGGTCGCCTCTGCATCTCCAAGCACGAAGCTGGGCACGACTCTTTCCAGGGAAAGCTGGAAGAGAAATGGGTAGCAGCACCAGTAGCTGCAAGTTGAACTTTCTGTTTCCAGCTGCTAACGTGAATCCGCAAAGAAGCGAGTGACAGCCACGCTTCCTCTGGCAGCCTGTGCGATGCGCACAGCAGCTCGGTGCCCTGCCGTCATTCTTATGCTCTTCGTACCACGATGTCGCGCTTTCCTTTCTGCCGGAGTCGAGCCGTCGTCTCACTGGTCGCACAGAGCACTGCGCCGGCAGCCAAACGCTCCAGCCGACTGCTTCTGCCGTAACACGCCTGGCCTATGCACTTTCCCTCGCAGCGACGTACACCAGCACATGGGGTCTTTGCTGTCGTCCAAATGTAAAGGGTCTCAGCTGCGTCTGGCACAGAGAACAGCTTTAGGTCAAGAAGCTCAGCCGGAGCTTGCCCTGGACGCGTGGAAAGCTGTATTTTGCACCACCTTCCGGCGGCAGCCCTCTCTCTTTTACAGCCCGCACAGCGCCGTCAGATCGCGGTGCTCTCTGCACCTTCCTTCTCGGGTCCAAGTAGCACGGCGAACCTTACAGCCTTGCAGGGAGGGAAGACGCGGATAGGCGTCTCGCAAAGAAGAAGGTGCCAGGACGCAAAGATGTTCTGCCTTTCTCCTCCTCCTTGCCCGAATTGCGGTGCTGCGTGGAAAGTCTCGGCCAGCGAAAAGCTAATCCAGCAAGTGTTTCTCTCCTGACGCATTTCGCTGAGCGAGAGCTCCACGGACACTTTCGACGCTGGGAAACGGCAAGACAACGACTGTACGTCGAGCTGAGGGAAATCCGTGCACAGCACACTGTGGCTGCGTTGCAGTGTTCACGCTGAAGAGCGGCAAAGCTCCAAGCCATCGCTGCGCTTCAGTTCTGTCCGGACCACAGAAGGCGAAGAACGAAGCAGCTGGGCACCGGGCTAATGTACTCAGTGGAGCGAATTTCAAATGTCCAGCCAAGAGCTGCTTCACAAGCAGATTCAGCTGAGAATGCTCTGCCTGCTTCACAAAGTAAGGCGCAGCCCTTGCACTCCAGCACACAACCTGGCCAGAAACAGGTTCTTCGACCTTCAGGGCTGCAACGTCCGTGCAGCTTGAGCACGCCCAGAAGGACGCGTCCAGAAAGAGGGCGTTCTTCTGGGACCCCCCCTCCTCCAAGCAGCCTCGAAACTGAGCACAACACACTGCGGCTCGGCGGCTTCCTTCTCAGATAGACGTACCGTCACGCTGTGTACACTCTCGCAGCTCCGTCGCCCACTTGCAGCAGCTGCTGCTACCAAAGCAAAAGGCTCCACAAGTAACAGCCACTGCTGGGCTGCCCTTTCGCCTTGCCTCACGTGAAGCAGCAGAAACTGTCCGCTGCACTCGGTAGTATTTCCAGTCTCTGCCGCATCTACCACTGGTCGCCTCTGCATCTCCAAGCACGAAGCTGGGCACGACTCTTTCCAGGGAAAGCTGGAAGAGAAATGGGTAGCAGCACCAGTAGCTGCAAGTTGAACTTTCTGTTTCCAGCTGCTAACGTGAATCCGCAAAGAAGCGAGTGACAGCCACGCTTCCTCTGGCAGCCTGTGCGATGCGCACAGCAGCTCGGTGCCCTGCCGTCATTCTTATGCTCTTCGTACCACGATGTCGCGCTTTCCTTTCTGCCGGAGTCGAGCCGTCGTCTCACTGGTCGCACAGAGCACTGCGCCGGCAGCCAAACGCTCCAGCCGACTGCTTCTGCCGTAACACGCCTGGCCTATGCACTTTCCCTCGCAGCGACGTACACCAGCACATGGGGTCTTTGCTGTCGTCCAAATGTAAAGGGTCTCAGCTGCGTCTGGCACAGAGAACAGCTTTAGGTCAAGAAGCTCAGCCGGAGCTTGCCCTGGACGCGTGGAAAGCTGTATTTTGCACCACCTTCCGGCGGCAGCCCTCTCTCTTTTACAGCCCGCACAGCGCCGTCAGATCGCGGTGCTCTCTGCACCTTCCTTCTCGGGTCCAAGTAGCACGGCGAACCTTACAGCCTTGCAGGGAGGGAAGACGCGGATAGGCGTCTCGCAAAGAAGAAGGTGCCAGGACGCAAAGATGTTCTGCCTTTCTCCTCCTCCTTGCCCGAATTGCGGTGCTGCGTGGAAAGTCTCGGCCAGCGAAAAGCTAATCCAGCAAGTGTTTCTCTCCTGACGCATTTCGCTGAGCGAGAGCTCCACGGACACTTTCGACGCTGGGAAACGGCAAGACAACGACTGTACGTCGAGCTGAGGGAAATCCGTGCACAGCACACTGTGGCTGCGTTGCAGTGTTCACGCTGAAGAGCGGCAAAGCTCCAAGCCATCGCTGCGCTTCAGTTCTGTCCGGACCACAGAAGGCGAAGAACGAAGCAGCTGGGCACCGGGCTAATGTACTCAGTGGAGCGAATTTCAAATGTCCAGCCAAGAGCTGCTTCACAAGCAGATTCAGCTGAGAATGCTCTGCCTGCTTCACAAAGTAAGGCGCAGCCCTTGCACTCCAGCACACAACCTGGCCAGAAACAGGTTCTTCGACCTTCAGGGCTGCAACGTCCGTGCAGCTTGAGCACGCCCAGAAGGACGCGTCCAGAAAGAGGGCGTTCTTCTGGGACCCCCCCTCCTCCAAGCAGCCTCGAAACTGAGCACAACACACTGCGGCTCGGCGGCTTCCTTCTCAGATAGACGTACCGTCACGCTGTGTACACTCTCGCAGCTCCGTCGCCCACTTGCAGCAGCTGCTGCTACCAAAGCAAAAGGCTCCACAAGTAACAGCCACTGCTGGGCTGCACTTTCGCCTTGCCTCACGTGAAGCAGCAGAAACTGTCCGCTGCACTCGGTAGTATTTCCAGTCTCTGCCGCATCTACCACTGGTCGCCTCTGCATCTCCAAGCACGAAGCTGGGCACGACTCTTTCCAGGGAAAGCTGGAAGAGAAATGGGTAGCAGCACCAGTAGCTGCAAGTTGAACTTTCTGTTTCCAGCTGCTAACGTGAATCCGCAAAGAAGCGAGTGACAGCCACGCTTCCTCTGGCAGCCTGTGCGATGCGCACAGCAGCTCGGTGCCCTGCCGTCATTCTTATGCTCTTCGTACCACGATGTCGCGCTTTCCTTTCTGCCGGAGTCGAGCCGTCGTCTCACTGGTCGCACAGAGCACTGCGCCGGCAGCCAAACGCTCCAGCCGACTGCTTCTGCCGTAACACGCCTGGCCTATGCACTTTCCCTCGCAGCGACGTACACCAGCACATGGGGTCTTTGCTGTCGTCCAAATGTAAAGGGTCTCAGCTGCGTCTGGCACAGAGAACAGCTTTAGGTCAAGAAGCTCAGCCGGAGCTTGCCCTGGACGCGTGGAAAGCTGTATTTTGCACCACCTTCCGGCGGCAGCCCTCTCTCTTTTACAGCCCGCACAGCGCCGTCAGATCGCGGTGCTCTCTGCACCTTCCTTCTCGGGTCCAAGTAGCACGGCGAACCTTACAGCCTTGCAGGGAGGGAAGACGCGGATAGGCGTCTCGCAAAGAAGAAGGTGCCAGGACGCAAAGATGTTCTGCCTTTCTCCTCCTCCTTGCCCGAATTGCGGTGCTGCGTGGAAAGTCTCGGCCAGCGAAAAGCTAATCCAGCAAGTGTTTCTCTCCTGACGCATTTCGCTGAGCGAGAGCTCCACGGACACTTTCGACGCTGGGAAACGGCAAGACAACGACTGTACGTCGAGCTGAGGGAAATCCGTGCACAGCACACTGTGGCTGCGTTGCAGTGTTCACGCTGAAGAGCGGCAAAGCTCCAAGCCATCGCTGCGCTTCAGTTCTGTCCGGACCACAGAAGGCGAAGAACGAAGCAGCTGGGCACCGGGCTAATGTACTCAGTGGAGCGAATTTCAAATGTCCAGCCAAGAGCTGCTTCACAAGCAGATTCAGCTGAGAATGCTCTGCCTGCTTCACAAAGTAAGGCGCAGCCCTTGCACTCCAGCACACAACCTGGCCAGAAACAGGTTCTTCGACCTTCAGGGCTGCAACGTCCGTGCAGCTTGAGCACGCCCAGAAGGACGCGTCCAGAAAGAAGGCGTTCTTCTGGGACCCCCCTCCTCCAAGCAGCCTCGAAACTGAGCACAACACACTGCGGCTCGGCGGCTTCCTTCTCAGATAGACGTACCGTCACGCTGTGTACACTCTCGCAGCTCCGTCGCCCACTTGCAGCAGCTGCTGCTACCAAAGCAAAAGGCTCCACAAGTAACAGCCACTGCTGGGCTGCACTTTCGCCTTGCCTCACGTGAAGCAGCAGAAACTGTCCGCTGCACTCGGTAGTATTTCCAGTCTCTGCCGCATCTACCACTGGTCGCCTCTGCATCTCCAAGCACGAAGCTGGGCACGACTCTTTCCAGGGAAAGCTGGAAGAGAAATGGGTAGCAGCACCAGTAGCTGCAAGTTGAACTTTCTGTTTCCAGCTGCTAACGTGAATCCGCAAAGAAGCGAGTGACAGCCACGCTTCCTCTGGCAGCCTGTGCGATGCGCACAGCAGCTCGGTGCCCTGCCGTCATTCTTATGCTCTTCGTACCACGATGTCGCGCTTTCCTTTCTGCCGGAGTCGAGCCGTCGTCTCACTGGTCGCACAGAGCACTGCGCCGGCAGCCAAACGCTCCAGCCGACTGCTTCTGCCGTAACACGCCTGGCCTATGCACTTTCCCTCGCAGCGACGTACACCAGCACATGGGGTCTTTGCTGTCGTCCAAATGTAAAGGGTCTCAGCTGCGTCTGGCACAGAGAACAGCTTTAGGTCAAGAAGCTCAGCCGGAGCTTGCCCTGGACGCGTGGAAAGCTGTATTTTGCACCACCTTCCGGCGGCAGCCCTCTCTCTTTTACAGCCCGCACAGCGCCGTCAGATCGCGGTGCTCTCTGCACCTTCCTTCTCGGGTCCAAGTAGCACGGCGAACCTTACAGCCTTGCAGGGAGGGAAGACGCGGATAGGCGTCTCGCAAAGAAGAAGGTGCCAGGACGCAAAGATGTTCTGCCTTTCTCCTCCTCCTTGCCCGAATTGCGGTGCTGCGTGGAAAGTCTCGGCCAGCGAAAAGCTAATCCAGCAAGTGTTTCTCTCCTGACGCATTTCGCTGAGCGAGAGCTCCACGGACACTTTCGACGCTGGGAAACGGCAAGACAACGACTGTACGTCGAGCTGAGGGAAATCCGTGCACAGCACACTGTGGCTGCGTTGCAGTGTTCACGCTGAAGAGCGGCAAAGCTCCAAGCCATCGCTGCGCTTCAGTTCTGTCCGGACCACAGAAGGCGAAGAACGAAGCAGCTGGGCACCGGGCTAATGTACTCAGTGGAGCGAATTTCAAATGTCCAGCCAAGAGCTGCTTCACAAGCAGATTCAGCTGAGAATGCTCTGCCTGCTTCACAAAGTAAGGCGCAGCCCTTGCACTCCAGCACACAACCTGGCCAGAAACAGGTTCTTCGACCTTCAGGGCTGCAACGTCCGTGCAGCTTGAGCACGCCCAGAAGGACGCGTCCAGAAAGAGGGCGTTCTTCTGGGACCCCCCCTCCTCCAAGCAGCCTCGAAACTGAGCACAACACACTGCGGCTCGGCGGCTTCCTTCTCAGATAGACGTACCGTCACGCTGTGTACACTCTCGCAGCTCCGTCGCCCACTTGCAGCAGCTGCTGCTACCAAAGCAAAAGGCTCCACAAGTAACAGCCACTGCTGGGCTGCACTTTCGCCTTGCCTCACGTGAAGCAGCAGAAACTGTCCGCTGCACTCGGTAGTATTTCCAGTCTCTGCCGCATCTACCACTGGTCGCCTCTGCATCTCCAAGCACGAAGCTGGGCACGACTCTTTCCAGGGAAAGCTGGAAGAGAAATGGGTAGCAGCACCAGTAGCTGCAAGTTGAACTTTCTGTTTCCAGCTGCTAACGTGAATCCGCAAAGAAGCGAGTGACAGCCACGCTTCCTCTGGCAGCCTGTGCGATGCGCACAGCAGCTCGGTGCCCTGCCGTCATTCTTATGCTCTTCGTACCACGATGTCGCGCTTTCCTTTCTGCCGGAGTCGAGCCGTCGTCTCACTGGTCGCACAGAGCACTGCGCCGGCAGCCAAACGCTCCAGCCGACTGCTTCTGCCGTAACACGCCTGGCCTATGCACTTTCCCTCGCAGCGACGTACACCAGCACATGGGGTCTTTGCTGTCGTCCAAATGTAAAGGGTCTCAGCTGCGTCTGGCACAGAGAACAGCTTTAGGTCAAGAAGCTCAGCCGGAGCTTGCCCTGGACGCGTGGAAAGCTGTATTTTGCACCACCTTCCGGCGGCAGCCCTCTCTCTTTTACAGCCCGCACAGCGCCGTCAGATCGCGGTGCTCTCTGCACCTTCCTTCTCGGGTCCAAGTAGCACGGCGAACCTTACAGCCTTGCAGGGAGGGAAGACGCGGATAGGCGTCTCGCAAAGAAGAAGGTGCCAGGACGCAAAGATGTTCTGCCTTTCTCCTCCTCCTTGCCCGAATTGCGGTGCTGCGTGGAAAGTCTCGGCCAGCGAAAAGCTAATCCAGCAAGTGTTTCTCTCCTGACGCATTTCGCTGAGCGAGAGCTCCACGGACACTTTCGACGCTGGGAAACGGCAAGACAACGACTGTACGTCGAGCTGAGGGAAATCCGTGCACAGCACACTGTGGCTGCGTTGCAGTGTTCACGCTGAAGAGCGGCAAAGCTCCAAGCCATCGCTGCGCTTCAGTTCTGTCCGGACCACAGAAGGCGAAGAACGAAGCAGCTGGGCACCGGGCTAATGTACTCAGTGGAGCGAATTTCAAATGTCCAGCCAAGAGCTGCTTCACAAGCAGATTCAGCTGAGAATGCTCTGCCTGCTTCACAAAGTAAGGCGCAGCCCTTGCACTCCAGCACACAACCTGGCCAGAAACAGGTTCTTCGACCTTCAGGGCTGCAACGTCCGTGCAGCTTGAGCACGCCCAGAAGGACGCGTCCAGAAAGAGGGCGTTCTTCTGGGACCCCCCCTCCTCCAAGCAGCCTCGAAACTGAGCACAACACACTGCGGCTCGGCGGCTTCCTTCTCAGATAGACGTACCGTCACGCTGTGTACACTCTCGCAGCTCCGTCGCCCACTTGCAGCAGCTGCTGCTACCAAAGCAAAAGGCTCCACAAGTAACAGCCACTGCTGGGCTGCACTTTCGCCTTGCCTCACGTGAAGCAGCAGAAACTGTCCGCTGCACTCGGTAGTATTTCCAGTCTCTGCCGCATCTACCACTGGTCGCCTCTGCATCTCCAAGCACGAAGCTGGGCACGACTCTTTCCAGGGAAAGCTGGAAGAGAAATGGGTAGCAGCACCAGTAGCTGCAAGTTGAACTTTCTGTTTCCAGCTGCTAACGTGAATCCGCAAAGAAGCGAGTGACAGCCACGCTTCCTCTGGCAGCCTGTGCGATGCGCACAGCAGCTCGGTGCCCTGCCGTCATTCTTATGCTCTTCGTACCACGATGTCGCGCTTTCCTTTCTGCCGGAGTCGAGCCGTCGTCTCACTGGTCGCACAGAGCACTGCGCCGGCAGCCAAACGCTCCAGCCGACTGCTTCTGCCGTAACACGCCTGGCCTATGCACTTTCCCTCGCAGCGACGTACACCAGCACATGGGGTCTTTGCTGTCGTCCAAATGTAAAGGGTCTCAGCTGCGTCTGGCACAGAGAACAGCTTTAGGTCAAGAAGCTCAGCCGGAGCTTGCCCTGGACGCGTGGAAAGCTGTATTTTGCACCACCTTCCGGCGGCAGCCCTCTCTCTTTTACAGCCCGCACAGCGCCGTCAGATCGCGGTGCTCTCTGCACCTTCCTTCTCGGGTCCAAGTAGCACGGCGAACCTTACAGCCTTGCAGGGAGGGAAGACGCGGATAGGCGTCTCGCAAAGAAGAAGGTGCCAGGACGCAAAGATGTTCTGCCTTTCTCCTCCTCCTTGCCCGAATTGCGGTGCTGCGTGGAAAGTCTCGGCCAGCGAAAAGCTAATCCAGCAAGTGTTTCTCTCCTGACGCATTTCGCTGAGCGAGAGCTCCACGGACACTTTCGACGCTGGGAAACGGCAAGACAACGACTGTACGTCGAGCTGAGGGAAATCCGTGCACAGCACACTGTGGCTGCGTTGCAGTGTTCACGCTGAAGAGCGGCAAAGCTCCAAGCCATCGCTGCGCTTCAGTTCTGTCCGGACCACAGAAGGCGAAGAACGAAGCAGCTGGGCACCGGGCTAATGTACTCAGTGGAGCGAATTTCAAATGTCCAGCCAAGAGCTGCTTCACAAGCAGATTCAGCTGAGAATGCTCTGCCTGCTTCACAAAGTAAGGCGCAGCCCTTGCACTCCAGCACACAACCTGGCCAGAAACAGGTTCTTCGACCTTCAGGGCTGCAACGTCCGTGCAGCTTGAGCACGCCCAGAAGGACGCGTCCAGAAAGAGGGCGTTCTTCTGGGACCCCCCCTCCTCCAAGCAGCCTCGAAACTGAGCACAACACACTGCGGCTCGGCGGCTTCCTTCTCAGATAGACGTACCGTCACGCTGTGTACACTCTCGCAGCTCCGTCGCCCACTTGCAGCAGCTGCTGCTACCAAAGCAAAAGGCTGCACAAGTAACAGCCACTGCTGGGCTGCACTTTCGCCTTGCCTCACGTGAAGCAGCAGAAACTGTCCGCTGCACTCGGTAGTATTTCCAGTCTCTGCCGCATCTACCACTGGTCGCCTCTGCATCTCCAAGCACGAAGCTGGGCACGACTCTTTCCAGGGAAAGCTGGAAGAGAAATGGGTAGCAGCACCAGTAGCTGCAAGTTGAACTTTCTGTTTCCAGCTGCTAACGTGAATCCGCAAAGAAGCGAGTGACAGCCACGCTTCCTCTGGCAGCCTGTGCGATGCGCACAGCAGCTCGGTGCCCTGCCGTCATTCTTATGCTCTTCGTACCACGATGTCGCGCTTTCCTTTCTGCCGGAGTCGAGCCGTCGTCTCACTGGTCGCACAGAGCACTGCGCCGGCAGCCAAACGCTCCAGCCGACTGCTTCTGCCGTAACACGCCTGGCCTATGCACTTTCCCTCGCAGCGACGTACACCAGCACATGGGGTCTTTGCTGTCGTCCAAATGTAAAGGGTCTCAGCTGCGTCTGGCACAGAGAACAGCTTTAGGTCAAGAAGCTCAGCCGGAGCTTGCCCTGGACGCGTGGAAAGCTGTATTTTGCACCACCTTCCGGCGGCAGCCCTCTCTCTTTTACAGCCCGCACAGCGCCGTCAGATCGCGGTGCTCTCTGCACCTTCCTTCTCGGGTCCAAGTAGCACGGCGAACCTTACAGCCTTGCAGGGAGGGAAGACGCGGATAGGCGTCTCGCAAAGAAGAAGGTGCCAGGACGCAAAGATGTTCTGCCTTTCTCCTCCTCCTTGCCCGAATTGCGGTGCTGCGTGGAAAGTCTCGGCCAGCGAAAAGCTAATCCAGCAAGTGTTTCTCTCCTGACGCATTTCGCTGAGCGAGAGCTCCACGGACACTTTCGACGCTGGGAAACGGCAAGACAACGACTGTACGTCGAGCTGAGGGAAATCCGTGCACAGCACACTGTGGCTGCGTTGCAGTGTTCACGCTGAAGAGCGGCAAAGCTCCAAGCCATCGCTGCGCTTCAGTTCTGTCCGGACCACAGAAGGCGAAGAACGAAGCAGCTGGGCACCGGGCTAATGTACTCAGTGGAGCGAATTTCAAATGTCCAGCCAAGAGCTGCTTCACAAGCAGATTCAGCTGAGAATGCTCTGCCTGCTTCACAAAGTAAGGCGCAGCCCTTGCACTCCAGCACACAACCTGGCCAGAAACAGGTTCTTCGACCTTCAGGGCTGCAACGTCCGTGCAGCTTGAGCACGCCCAGAAGGACGCGTCCAGAAAGAGGGCGTTCTTCTGGGACCCCCCCTCCTCCAAGCAGCCTCGAAACTGAGCACAACACACTGCGGCTCGGCGGCTTCCTTCTCAGATAGACGTACCGTCACGCTGTGTACACTCTCGCAGCTCCGTCGCCCACTTGCAGCAGCTGCTGCTACCAAAGCAAAAGGCTGCACAAGTAACAGCCACTGCTGGGCTGCACTTTCGCCTTGCCTCACGTGAAGCAGCAGAAACTGTCCGCTGCACTCGGTAGTATTTCCAGTCTCTGCCGCATCTACCACTGGTCGCCTCTGCATCTCCAAGCACGAAGCTGGGCACGACTCTTTCCAGGGAAAGCTGGAAGAGAAATGGGTAGCAGCACCAGTAGCTGCAAGTTGAACTTTCTGTTTCCAGCTGCTAACGTGAATCCGCAAAGAAGCGAGTGACAGCCACGCTTCCTCTGGCAGCCTGTGCGATGCGCACAGCAGCTCGGTGCCCTGCCGTCATTCTTATGCTCTTCGTACCACGATGTCGCGCTTTCCTTTCTGCCGGAGTCGAGCCGTCGTCTCACTGGTCGCACAGAGCACTGCGCCGGCAGCCAAACGCTCCAGCCGACTGCTTCTGCCGTAACACGCCTGGCCTATGCACTTTCCCTCGCAGCGACGTACACCAGCACATGGGGTCTTTGCTGTCGTCCAAATGTAAAGGGTCTCAGCTGCGTCTGGCACAGAGAACAGCTTTAGGTCAAGAAGCTCAGCCGGAGCTTGCCCTGGACGCGTGGAAAGCTGTATTTTGCACCACCTTCCGGCGGCAGCCCTCTCTCTTTTACAGCCCGCACAGCGCCGTCAGATCGCGGTGCTCTCTGCACCTTCCTTCTCGGGTCCAAGTAGCACGGCGAACCTTACAGCCTTGCAGGGAGGGAAGACGCGGATAGGCGTCTCGCAAAGAAGAAGGTGCCAGGACGCAAAGATGTTCTGCCTTTCTCCTCCTCCTTGCCCGAATTGCGGTGCTGCGTGGAAAGTCTCGGCCAGCGAAAAGCTAATCCAGCAAGTGTTTCTCTCCTGACGCATTTCGCTGAGCGAGAGCTCCACGGACACTTTCGACGCTGGGAAACGGCAAGACAACGACTGTACGTCGAGCTGAGGGAAATCCGTGCACAGCACACTGTGGCTGCGTTGCAGTGTTCACGCTGAAGAGCGGCAAAGCTCCAAGCCATCGCTGCGCTTCAGTTCTGTCCGGACCACAGAAGGCGAAGAACGAAGCAGCTGGGCACCGGGCTAATGTACTCAGTGGAGCGAATTTCAAATGTCCAGCCAAGAGCTGCTTCACAAGCAGATTCAGCTGAGAATGCTCTGCCTGCTTCACAAAGTAAGGCGCAGCCCTTGCACTCCAGCACACAACCTGGCCAGAAACAGGTTCTTCGACCTTCAGGGCTGCAACGTCCGTGCAGCTTGAGCACGCCCAGAAGGACGCGTCCAGAAAGAAGGCGTTCTTCTGGGACCCCCCCTCCTCCAAGCAGCCTCGAAACTGAGCACAACACACTGCGGCTCGGCGGCTTCCTTCTCAGATAGACGTACCGTCACGCTGTGTACACTCTCGCAGCTCCGTCGCCCACTTGCAGCAGCTGCTGCTACCAAAGCAAAAGGCTCCACAAGTAACAGCCACTGCTGGGCTGCACTTTCGCCTTGCCTCACGTGAAGCAGCAGAAACTGTCCGCTGCACTCGGTAGTATTTCCAGTCTCTGCCGCATCTACCACTGGTCGCCTCTGCATC
>NW_027184036.1:0-22934 GCF_041296385.1 Aphelocoma coerulescens | reverse complement strand
TGTCCCCTCCCCCCGCCCGTAGCTTTGGCCACGCCCCCCGCCCGCCCAGGCCCCGCCCACAGCCCCTCCCCCCCGGGCAGTGAGCGCCCCCTGCTGGACGGGGCGAGGACCCCCCTCCCCAAAAAAAAAAAATTGGGGGGGGCCAAAAGTGGGGGAGGGGCCGAGACTGGGGGAGTTTTGGGTCTCAAAGTTTGGGGAGGGTCCCGGAAGTTGGAGCCCCCCAAATTTGGGGGTCCCGGGGGCTCTTCCGGGGCTCTGCTCCCCAGGGGGGCCCCGGGTCCCGCTCCTGAGGGGTCTCGGAGCTTTTGGGGGGGGAGAAGAATTTGGGGGCTCAACCTTTGGGGTCCCCGATTCCGGCTCGAGGGGCGGGCGGGGGGCCCTGACCCTCTGTGGGGCCGTCCCGGGGGTCCCGGTCTCTTTTTGGGGTCGTTCGAGGGGTCCCAATCTCATTTTGGGGCCGTCCTGGGGGTCTCGGTCTCCATTTGGGGTCGTTCGGGGGGTCCCCGGTCTGGTTTGGGGCCGTCCCGGGGGGTCCCGGTCTGGTTTGGGGCTGTCCCGAGGGTCCCGGTCTGGTTTTGGGGCTGTCCCGGGGCTCCCAATCTCATTTTGGGGCTGTCCCGGAGGGTCCCGGTCTGGTTTTGGGGCCGTTCGGGGGGTCTCGGTCTCATTTTGGGGCCGTCCCGGGGCTCCCGATCTCATTTTGGGGTCGTTTGTGGGGTCCCGATCTGGTTTTGGGGCTGTCCCGGGGCTCCCAGTCTCATTTTGGGGTCGTTTGGGGGCTCCCCAATCTCATTTTGGGGCCGTCCCGGGGGTCCCGGTCTGGTTTTGGGGCCGTCCCGGGGGTCCCAATCTCATTTCGGAGCCGTCCTGGGGGTCCCGGTCTGGTTTTGGGGTCGTTTGTGGGGTCTCGGTCTGGTTTGGGGCCGTCCTGGGGCTCCCAATCTCATTTCGGAGCCGTCCTGGGGGTCCCGGTCTGGTTTTGGGGTCGTTTGTGGGGTCTCGGTCTGGTTGGGGGCCGTCCTGGGGCTCCCAATCTCATTTTGGGGCCGTTCAGGTGGTCCCGGTCTCGTTTCGGAGCCGTCCTGGGGGTCCTGGTCTGGTTTTGGGGCCGTTCAGGTGGTCCCGGTCTGGTTTTGGGGTCGTTTGTGGGCTCCCAATCTCATTTTGGGGCCGTCCCGGGGGGTCCCGGTCTCGTTTCGGAGCCGTCCGGGGCTCCCAATCTCTTTTTGGGGCCGGTCAGGTGGTCCCGGTCTGGTTTTGGGGTCGTTTGTGGGCTCCCAATCTCATTTTGGGGCAGTTCGGGGGTCCCGGTCTCATTTCGGAGCCGTCCTGGGGGTCCCGGTCTGGTTTTGGGGCCGTTCAGGTGGTCCCGGTCTCATTTTGGGGTCGTTGTGGGTTCCCAATCTCATTTTGGGGCCGTCCCGGGGGTCCCGGTCTGGTTTTGGGGCCGTCCTGGGGCTCCCAATCTCATTTTGGGGCCGGTCAGGTGGTCCCGGTCTGGTTTTGGGGCCGCTCGTGGGGTCTCGGTCTGGTTTTGGTGCCATCCCGGGGGTCCCGGTCTGGTTTTGGTGCCGTCCCGGGGGTCGCGGTTTGGTTTTGGGGCCGCTCGTGGGGTCCCGGTCTGGTTTTGGGGCCGTCCCGGGGGTCGCGGTCTGGTTTTGGGGCCGCTCGTGGGGTCCCGGTCTGGTTTTGGGGCCGTCCCGGGGGTCGCGGTCTGGTTTTGGGGCCGCTCGTGGGGTCCCGGTCTGGTTTTGGGGCCGTTTGGGGGGGTCCCGGTCTGGTTTAGAGCCCGTCCCGGGGGTCTCGGTCGGGTTTTGGGGCCGTTAGGGGGGTCCCGGTCTGGTTTTGGGGCTGTCCCGGGGGTGCCAATCTCATTTTGGGGCCGTCCCGGGGGTCCCGGTCTGGTTTTGGGGCCGTCCCGGGGGTCCCAATCTCATTTTGGGGCCGTCCCGGGGGTCTCGGTCGGGTTTTGGGGCCGTCCCGGGGGTCCCGGTCGGGTTTTGGGGCCGCTCGGGGGTCGCTGCCCGCGAACAGAGCCCCCATTGAGCGCTGTCCCCGTGATGTCACCCCCGGCCCGGCCGAGAACAGACCCCGAGTGTGTCCGGCCCCTCCCCCACCCCGGCGGGCCCGCGGCCAGCGGGGGGGGGGGAGGGGGATGGGGGGGGGCAGGGGGCTCCCGAGGGGGCCAGGAGGTGGGGGAGGGGGGTTTGGGGTGGCCCCCGGCTTTGGGGTGCCCGGGGTTTGGGGTTTTGGGAGGTTGGGGGGGGGAGGATTTGGGGGGGTCCTGTTTTTGGGGGGGGGGGGGATTTCTTGGACGCGGATTTTAGGGTGGTTTTTTTTGGGGGGTGCTCTTTTGGGATGCCGGTTTTTGGGGTGATGGTTTTTGGGTGGTGGTTTTTGGGGTTTTTTCAGGTGATGTTTTTTGGGGTGATGTTTTTTGGGGCCGTTTCGGGACCGGGATTTTTCGGGTGCCGTTTTTAGGCCGCTATTCCGGGGCCCGTTTGGTGGGGGGGGGGGTCCGGGGACGCCCCTCCCCCTCCCCGGGGGCGGATTTTGGGGGTGGGGGGGAGGGGCCGCCTCCCCCGGGGGTTATTTTTAGCATCGTCGGTTGCCAGGCAACGGGATGGGGATGGGGGGGGGAATGGTGGGGGGGGTGGGCTGAGCTCATCCCGGGGATCCCCAAAACCCCGGGGGGGGTCCCCAAAATCATGGGGGGAGGGCGGTCCTGAGCTCATCCTGGGGGTCCCCAAAATCATGGGGGGGGGTGTCCTGAGCTCATCCCTGGGGGATCCCGAAATTTGGGGTGGATCTGGGGGGGCAACTGGGGGGGGGGGGTTTCAGGTGGTGGGACCCCCCCCCAAATTCAGCCCCGTGGGGGGGGCTGGGACCCCCGAAGCCACCCCCGATCCCCCCCAGGGTTGGCTGGGGAGGGGACAGCGACGTGACAGCGGTGACGTCACCGATGCCCCCGGGGTGTCCCCAACGGGGCTGGCGGCGCAGGAGGGGACGGTGATGACGTCACAGTGGTGTCACATTGATGACGTCACTGCTGCTGTCACACTGCTGACGTCACTGCTGTCACACTGATGACGTCACTGCTGTCCCAGCGATGTCCCCGTGGGGTTCGCGTTCCCCGAGTGGGCGCAGGAAGGGGACGCTGATGATGTCACAGCAATGATGTCACACCGACGATGTCACTGCTGCTGTCACAGTGATGACGCCACTGCTGTCACACTGATGACGTCACTGCGGTCCCAGCGATGTCCCCGCGGGGTTCGCGTTCCCCGAGTGGGCGCAGGAGGGGACGCTGATGATGTCCCGCTGCTGTCACAGCGAGGATGTCACAGCGATGATGTCACAGCAGCGATGGCGTCACGCTGACGCTGTCCCAGCCGTGTCCCCGCCGTCCCCGCAGGGTTCGCGTTCCCCGAGTGGGCGTACAAGGCGGAGTCGAGCCCCGGCTCGCGGCAGATCCAGCTCTGGCACTTCATCCTGGAGCTGCTGCGGCAGGAGCAGTACCGCGAGGTCATCGCCTGGCAGGGCGACTACGGCGAGTTCGTCATCAAGGACCCCGACGAGGTGGCCCGGCTGTGGGGGGTGCGCAAGTGCAAGCCCCACATGAACTACGACAAGCTCAGCCGCGCCCTCAGGTCAGGGGGACCCCAAATCCCCATCCCCGGGACCCTCAAAGCCATCCCGGGATCCCCAGAGCCAGCTGGGAGCCGGGGGACACCGGGCACTGGGGGGACACGAGGGCAGCCCCACACGAACCGTGACGAGCTCAGGTCAGGGGACGGGCCCAAATCCCCATCCCGGGGACCCCCGGACTGATCCCGGGACCCCTAGACCCACCTGGGAACCCAAAAACTCCCCAGGGACCCCCCAATCCCCAACTCCGGGAGCCCCAGGAACCCCAAATCCCCATCCCGGGCATCCCCGGAACGGTCCCGGGACCCCCCAAAAACTCCCCAGGGACCCCAAACCCGCCCTGAGACCCCACCCTGGGTGATCCTGGAGTCACTGGGAGCGCTGGGAGGGGTCCCCAGGCAGGGTTTGGGGGTCGCGGGATGGGGACCTGAGGGCTCCCAGGTGTTTTGAGGGTGGGGGTTCCAGGTATTTGGGGGCTCCCCGGTGATTTTTGGGGAGGGTCCCGGGTTCCCCGGCCCTGCCCCCACGCCCCTCGCCCCCTCCCCAGGTATTACTACAACAAGCGGATCCTGCACAAGACCAAGGGCAAGCGCTTCACCTACAAGTTCAACTTCAACAAACTCGTGCTGGTCAATTATCCCTTCATCGACCTGGGGCTCGCAGGTGAGGGCGGGGCCGGGGCGGGGCGGGGCTTGGGAGGGGGTTGGGGGGGATAGGGGAGGTTGGGGTGGGGTCCAGGTGAGTCTGGGTGTGGTCAGGTGTGGTCAGGTGTGCTCTGGGTGTGTCCAGGTGTGCCATGGGTGTGGTCTGGGTGTGCCCAGGTGTGTCCAGGGGTGTCCAGGTGTGCTCTGGGTGTGGTCAGGTGTGCCCAGGTGTGCCATAGGCGTGGTCTGGGTGTGTCCAGTTGTGGTCTGGGTGTGCCCGGGTGTGCCCAGGTGTGCCCAGGTGTGCCATGGGTGTGCTCTGGGTGTGTCCAGGTGTGTCTGGGTGTGTCCAGGTGTGCCATAGGCGGGGTCTGGGTGTGGTCAGGTGTGGCAAGGATGGGCTGGGAGTGGCCGGAGAGGCGCTGGGCGTGGTCTGGGTGTGTCCAGCTGTGTCCAGCTGTGTCCAGCTGTGCCCAGACCACGCCCAGGTGCCTCCCCTGACCCCTCCCTTCCCCCCCCCCCGCAGGTCCCCCGCTGCCGCAGAGCGCCCCCCCCCCTGCCCTCGGGGGGGTCCCACTTCCGCTTCCCGCCCCTCCCCGGCCCCTCCCCCCACGAGGGGCTCTCCCCCCCTCCCCCGCCGCATTCCGACGACCTCCGCTCGCCGGGGGGGGGGGCTGGGGGGCGGCCCCCCCCTGCTGGCCCCTCCCCCCTCGCCCTTCCCGCGGCGTTTGGGGTCCCTCAGCGACGGCTCCGACGCGGCCGAGCCCGAGGAGCCCCCCCCCGCCCCTCCCCCACCCCCCGCTGCCCCCTCCCCACCCCCCCATGAGCGCCGGGGGGGGGTTCCGCCCCCTGCCCCCCCCGCACCCCCCGCCCCGCCTGACCCCCGAGGGGCTTTTCCGCCTCTACCCCCGCGACCCCCCCCCTCAGCCCCTTCCCCCCGTCCCCCCTCGGCGGGGGGGGGCGGCGGGGGCGGCCCGGGGGGGGGCGGGGGAGGGGCGGGGGGGGGGGCTGCTGCCCCCTCCCCTTTCCCCCGCGCTGCCCCTCACCCCCCCGCAGGTGGGCTACGCGCCCTCCCCCACCCTGAGCCCGCTCTTCGGGGGCTCGGGGGGTTTGGGGGGCGGCTCCGGGGGGGGCTCCGGGGGGGGGGGGGGGAGGGTCGCACTTCTCCTTCTCGGCCGAGGACCTGCAGAGGGCGCTGGCGGCGCAGGCGCGGAGCGTGCTCAGCTACCACCTGAGCCCGCGGGCCTTCCTCCCCTGCCCCCCCCCGGGGCTGCTGCTGCCCCCCCCGCGGCCCCCCGAGACCCCCCCCCGCGCCCCACAGCCCCTTCCCCTTCAAGCTGCAGCCCCCCCCCCCCCGGGAGGCGCCAGCGCGAGAAAGCGGCGGGGGGCGGGGGGGGAGGGGCGGCTCCTCCTCCTCCTCCTCCTCCTCCTCCATCATCCTCCTCATCCTCGTCGTCCTCCTCATCCTCGTCATCGTCGGGGGGCGGCCCCGCGGAGCCCCCCCCCCACATCAAGGTGGAGCCGGTGTCCGAGGAGGAGACGGTGGAGGTGACGGACGTGAGCGGCGAGGAGGAGGAGGAGGAGGAGGAGGAGGAAGGGGAGGAGGAGGAGGAGGAGGAGGAGGAAGACGAGGTGTTCAAAGCCGCCCCTCCCCCCCCCCCCGCCGCGCAAGGAGGGGGGGGGGCCGCAGGTCGGGGGGGGGAGGGGGGAGGGGGGGGTCGCCGCCGCCGCCCCTCCCCCACCCCCGCGTCCCGCTGAAGCTGCGGTTTAAGCGGCGCTGGAGGGAGGGGGGAGGGGCGGCCGAGCCCCCCGCGGGGGGGGGGAGGGGCCGGCGACCCCCAGGGGGTGGGGGGGGGGGCGCAGGGTGAGCGCGGAGCTGCACCGAGCCACGGCCCAGCTGTCGCTGGAGTCTTAAATTTGGGGAGGGGGGTCGGGGGGTTGGGGGGGGGGCGGGGGGGGTCGTGGTGGCCCCTCGGGGTCGCCCCCTCCCCCACTGCCTTAAAAGGAGGGGGAGGGGCGGGTCGCGCCCCCCCCCCCCTCGAGTTCAAAGTGAAATTTGGGGTTCGCGCCCCTCCCCTCCCCCCCCCCCGCTTTAAAAATGGAATGTGGGGGGAGGGGGGTGGGGGAGGGGTCCCGGCAGGGTTTTGTGCAGGGAATTGGGGGAGGGGGCGCTGAAAGCCCCTCCCCCATCGTTTTAGGGCTGCCTTGTGGGGGGGAGGGGGGGGCCGGAAATGGGGGGACGTGGAGGGGGGGGGAGGTCCCCGCCCCCTCCCCAAAAATTGCGTGGAGCCCCCTAAAAAACGGGTGAGAGCCCCCCCGCCCCTCCCCTCTCAGAAAACGGGGGGGGGAGCTTCCAAAACTGGGGGGGAAACTCCAAAAAATTGGGCGGGACCCCCCCCCCCCCCAAAAAAAAAAGGATGGGGTGGGACCCCCCCGGGAGGGGGTGGGAGCCTCGGAACGATGGGAGGGACCCCAAAACACGGGCGGGACCCCCAGAAATGGGTGCTCCCCCCCCTCAAAAACGGGTGAAATCCCCCCCCCCCCAAAAAAAAACGGGTGGGAACTCCCAAAATCGGGCGGGGGGTGGGGGATGGTGGTCAAGCCCCTCCCCAGAAGCACAAATGCGGATTTTTGTCCCCAAAAATGCAAAGCGGGGGGAGGGGCCGCCGGCACAGCCCCTCCCCCACCGCCCCCCCCCCTCCCGGGGGGGGGGTCTGTCCCCCCCCTTTTTTTTTTGGGGGGGGGGGTCTCCCCCTTGTACAAACGGCTTTATGTAACCAAAAATTGGGGTGGGCGGGGGGGGGCCCCGACCCACCGGGGGGGGGGGAGGGGCGGGGTGGGAGAGGGGCGGGGGGAGGGGGTCTCCAAGTGCCTGTAATGTACTGTCCGGGGGGGGGAGGGGGTTTCCCCATCTGACATTGTCCCCTCCCCCCCGCCCCCCCTGCCCCCCGTGTCCCCCCCGCCCCGGGGTGTCCCTGGGGGGGGAGGGGTCGCTCAGGGCCCCCCCCCCCCCACTTTGTAACCCCCAGAGGGGTGGGGCGGGTGGGCAGAGCCCGGTTTGGGGGTTCAGGGCGCGGGGGGGGGGGGGTGGGAGGGGGGGAGGGGTCTCTCTGAAGCCTTATTGACACCTGTAAATAGGGGGGGAGGGGCGGGGGGGGTCACTCTAAGAATGTATAAAAATGAATTAAATAACCAATAAAGATTTCACAGTTTCCGTGCTTCCCACGCTCCCGGGGGTCCCCAGAATCCTCCGGAATCTCCCAAAATCTCACCGGGACCCCCCCAAATCCCTGTGAGGCCTCGGAGTGTCCCGCAGGCCGCACTTCCGCGTTTGCGCCGCCGTTGCCTGGCAACGCGCAATCCCAGCGTGCTTAGCGCTGCTTCCACGTTCCTTCTTCCCGTCGTGCCTCACGCGCGCGTCTCTCCGCAGCAGCCAATCAGCTTTCGGCTCCCGCCGCGCTTTGCGCGCGCGTTGCTAAGCAACTCTTTCCTCCGCTTCACTTCCGGGAGGCCGTTGCTAAGCGACAGCCAATCAGCTTCCGCATCCCGGCGGGCTCGGCGCCAGCGTTGCTCGGAGACAGCCAATGAGCGGCGGGGTCCTTGCCGGGGTTATCCCATGATTCCCCGCGCGCGGCCACCTCCGCTCTCTGCCGCCGCTTCCGCGATCCCGGCCCGGCCCCGCGACCCCCCCGGAGACCCCCGAAAACCCCTCCCGGAGGCCCCCGCGAGCCGAGAAACGCCCCCGACCCCGGGACTCCTCTGGGGAGCCCCTCCAGGGACTCTCACTCGATTTGGGGGGGGCCTTTCTCTGCCCCTCCGCTTTTACGACGCGTCGCAAACACCCGCGGGGGTTTTACGGCTCCTCCGACCGCCCCCGAAAGGGTCGAGGGACCCCCGGGGTTCCCCAACCCTCCCCCCCCCCTCCCGGCTCCGTGCAAGCACCGCCAATGAATCATTTGGGGGGTCCCAGCACCGTTCTTTAGGTTGGGCGCGGATTCCGAGGGTCCCCGTTGTGTTTTCGGCGCTTCGGGAGGAACTTGGGGGGATGGCAGGGCCGTTTTGGGGGGTGGGGGCGAATTTGAGGGTCCCAGGGTCGGTTTTGGGGGCGGAGTGCAGAACCGGGGGGTCCCGGAGCCGCTTTTTGGGGGTCCCGGAGCCGCTTTTTTGGGGGTTTTTGGGGCGAGTTGGGGCCGCTTTCGGGGGGGGGTTCGGCGCTGACCAATCAGCGAGCGCGACACGAGCGGCAGGGGCGTGGCTTAGGCCGGGCCACGCCCATCTCTGCAGCCGCGCAGGCGCGGGGCGGGGTGGGCGTGGCCAGGCCGCTCTCACGTGTCCGCACACGCGGCCGCGCACGTGCGGCCGCACGCGGGGGCGGGGCCGGGGGCGGGGTCAGCGCCTGGGGGCGGGGCCGGGCTCTGCCTCCCCTCCCCTCCCCCCCCCCGCGCCCGTCGCGACATCGCCGCCGCTCCCGCTCCTCCCCCCGCGACATCGGGACCCCCCCGAGGGGCTCCGAGCCCCTCCAGGGGCAAAGGGACTCCCCGGAGACCCCCCCGGGACCCTCCCGGGGGGCACAGAGAGCGTCCCGCAGGGCACTGGGAGCCTTCCCCAGCCCCCCATGAACAGGGACCCCCCCCATGAACAGGGACCCCCCCATGAACAGGACCCCCATCCAACCCCCCCGCCAGCGGCACAGGGGCCGTGTCCATGAGCAGAGACCCCCCCCCCCCATAAACAGAGACCACCCCACCCGAGGCAGAGGGACCCCCCCGGTGACAGAGACCCCCCGTTAAACACAGAGACCCCCCATTAACAGAGACCCCCCCCATTAAGCACAGGGACCCCCCCAATTAACAGAGACCCCCCCATTAACAGACCCCCCCACCATTAAGCACAGGACCCCCCCCATTAACAGAGACCCCCCCAATTAACAGACCCCCCCCCCCATTAAGCACAGGGGCCCCCCCCAATTAACAGGGACCCCCCCATTAAGCACAGGGACCCCCCCAATTAACAGAGACCCCCCCCCATTAACAGACCCCCCCACCATTAAGCACAGGGCCCCCCCATTAACAGAGACCCCCCCATTAAGCACAGGGACCCCCCTATTAACAGGGACCCCCCCAATTAACAGAGACCCTCCCATTAACAGAGACACCCCCCCCCGGCGGAGTGGGCGGGGCCCAGCCCGGAGTGGGCGTGGTCACGGTGCGGGCTCAGTGGGCGTGTCCCTCCAGGCCACGCCCCTGCACGTGGGTCACGTGGGCAGGCGCGCGGCGGCCGCGTGTGGAGGGGGCGGGGCCGCGGGGAGGGCGGGGCGGGGCTCGGGGTCGGGGGGGGGGGGGGAGGCGCGTGCGCGGAGCGATCGAAGGTGCCAGAAGGATCCGGGCGGCGGAGGCGGCGGAGCCGGTGAGGGGCGGGGGTCCTGAGACCCCCGGGGGGGCCGGCTAGGAGAGGGGGGACCCCTGGGAGGGGCGATCTTTGAGGAGAAATCCCCTCCCGAGGGGCGGGGAGGGGGCTTTGGGAGGGGCTCTGAGGGGATCTGTGAGGGGAAACACCTCCCGAGAGGGCTCTGAGGGGATCTGGGGGGATCTGTGAGGGGAAACCCCCCGCGAGGGGCGGAGGGAGGCGGTGAGGGGGCTCTGGGAGCCGGTCCGAAGGATTGAGGGTGGTTCTGAGGGGATGTGTGAGGGGAAAGCCGCGGTGAGGGGGCTCTGGGAGCCGGTCCGAAGGATTGAGGGTGGTTCTGAGGGGATGTGTGAGGGGAAAGCCACCCTGAGGGGGCTCTGAGGGGATCTGGGGAGGTTCTGGGGGAGATCTGTGAGGGGGGGGCGCCCCGAGAGGGCTCCGAGAGGGTCTGGGGTGGCTCCGAGGGGCTTTGGGGCAGTTCCGAGAGGATCTAGGGCGGTTCTGAGGGGATCTGTGAGGGGAAACCCCCCCGAGGGGCTTTGGGGGGGGCTGTGAGGGGTTCTGGGCGGGCTCTGAGGGGATCTCCGGGAGTCCCTGAGGGGAAACCCCCCCGAGGAGGCTCTGAGGGGATCTGGGGAGGTTCTGGGGGGATTTGTGAGGGGAAACCCCCCCTGAGGAGGCTCTGAAGGGATCTGGGGAGGTTCTGGGGGGATCTGTGAGGGGAAACTCACCCTGAGGAGGCTCTGAGGGGATTTGGGGAGGTTCTGGGGGGATCTGTGAGGGGAAACCCCCCCTGAGGAGGCTCTGAAGGGATTTGGGGAGGTTCTGGGGGGATCTGTGAGGGGAAACTCACCCTGAGGAGGCTCTGAGGGGATTTGGGGAGGTTCTGAGGGGGATCTGTGAGGGGAAAGCCCCCCTGAGGAGGCTCTGAGAGGGTTCTGGGGGGGATCTGTGAGGGGAAACCCCCCCTGAGGAGGCTCTGAAGGGATCTGGGGAGGTTCTGGGGGGATCTATGAGGGGAAACCCCCCCTGAGGAGGCTCTGAAGGGATCTGGGGAGGTTCTGGGGGGATCTGTGAGGGGAAACTCACCCTGAGGAGGCTCTGAAGGGATCTGGGGAGGTTCTGGGGGGATCTGTGAGGGGAAACCCCCCTGAGGAGGCTCTGAGAGGGTTCTGGGGGGGATCTGTGAGGGGAAACTCACCCTGAGGAGGCTCTGAGGGGATTTGGGGAGGTTCTGAGGGGGATCTGTGAGGGGAAAGCCCCCCTGAGGAGGCTCTGAAGGGATTTGGGGAGGTTCTGAGGGGGATCTGTGAGGGGAAAGCCCCCCTGAGGAGGCTCTGAGAGGGTTCTGGGGGGGATCTGTGAGGGGAAACCCCCCCTGAGGAGGCTCTGAGAGGGTTCTGGGGGGGATCTGTGAGGGGAAACCCCCCCCGGGGAGGCTCCGATAGGGCTGCGGAGGTTCTGAGGAGACCCCCAAGAGTCACCCCCCGTCCATTCCCACCGTATTTGGGGCGAACATTTCTGGTTTTTTTTTTTGGCGTCTCAGCCGCCTGGATTTTTGGCCGGGCCGGGGCGGGGTGCGCGGCGCGGAGGTGCCACCGGTGCCACCGCTTTGTCACCGCCGCCGCCTTGCGTGACCGTGCCGCCCCCTCCCCCTTCCCCCCCCCTCCCCTTCCCCAGGTGCCACCAGGTCGCTGTCACCTCCCCCCCCCCCTCCTCCCCCCCCCTTCGCTCTTGGTGGCCCCCCGCCCCCTCACCGTGGAGTCCCTGCGCGCCCTCTCCCAGCTCCACTCCCCGCGCGGGGCGGGGGGGGACAGCGGCGACCTCGGGGACCGTCGCCGGCCGCCGCCGGGCCCGCCCATGGCCCGCACGGCCTGGGACGAGGAGGAGTGCCTGGATTACTACGGCATGCTGTCGCTGCACCGGCTCTTCGAGGTGGTGGGGGCGCAGCTGACCCCCAGCGACGTGGCCGTGCTGTCCTTCCTGCTGGACGAGACGCTGCCCGGGCCGCACCCGCTGGACCCCGCGCTCTGGGGCGGCGACTCGGGGCCGTCGCCGGCGCTGCTGGAGCGGTGGGGTCGCCGCAGGGATGGCCGGGTGGGCGCGGGGCCCCCGCGGAACGGGCTGGAGCTGCTGCTGGAGATGGAGCGGCGAGGGCTGTGCCACGAAGGGGACTTCGGGCACCTGCGGCAGCTGCTGCGCCTGGTGACGAGGCACGACCTGCTCAGATGCGTCACCCTCAAGCGGCCGAGGCCGGGTGAGTGGCGGCTCGTTGTCACCTCGTTGTCGCCTCCTCGTGTCGGCCACGCCCTGCTCCGTGTCCCCCCCCTCGTGTCCCCCTGCACGCCTTGCTGGGCTGTGTCACCTGGAAGCGGCCACAGGCGCCTCAGTGACAGCTCGGTGTCACCTCCGTGTGCCACCCACAGCCCTCTCTGTGTCCCTTCTGGGATGTGTCACCCTAAAGCTGCTGTGTTGTGGGCAGTGTCACCTCCGTGTCACCCTGAAGCTGCTGTGTCCTGCTCAGTGTCACCTCCCTGTCCCTCCCTGTGTCACCCTAAGGCTGCTGTGTCCTGAGCAGTGTCACCTCTGTGTCACCCTAGAGCTGCTGTGTCCTGAGCAGTGTCACCTCTGTGTCACCCTAGAGCTGCTGTGTCCTGGGCAGTGTCATCTCCTTGTCTCTCCCCGTGTCACCCTAAAGTTGCTGTGTCCTGTTTAGTGTCGTCTTCCTGTCCCCCCATGTCACCCTAAAGCTGCTGTGTCCTGGGCAGTGTCACCTCCCTGTCCCCCCCCGTGTCACCCTAAAGCTGCTGTGTTGTGGTCAGTGCCACCTCCCTGTGACCCTAAAGCTGCTGTGTCCTGCTCAGTGTCATCTCCCTGTCCCCCCCCCATGTCACCCTAAAGCTGCTGTGTTCTGGGCAGTGTCACCTCCTTGTCCCCTCTGTGTCACCCTAAAGCTGCTGTGTCCTGCTCAGTGTCACCTCCCTGTCACCCTCGCCCGCCCCACCACGACCTGTCACCCCTGTGTCACCCGAGTGTCACCCCCTCACTGCCCCCCCTCCTGTGTCCCCCCTCCTGTCTCTCTGTCCCCCCTAAAGCCACCCCTGAGTGTCACCCCCAGTGTCACCCCTGCTGGACTTTGGGGTCTGACGGGGTGTCGGGGTGTCCCCACAGTGTCCCCTGAGCGCGTCACCTGCGTCCCTGCCATGGGGGGCACCTGCCCGAGCCCCCCCCGGCCCCGCCCCGAGCACTGGGAGACAGGTGAGGGCTGGGGGGAACCCTGGCAGTCACTTGGGGTCACTGGGGGGCTGGGGGGGACTCTGGGGGTCACTTGGGGTCACTTTGGGGGGCTGGGGGGGACCCTGGTGGCCACTTGGGGTCACTTTGGGGGGCTGGGGGGGACTCTGGGGGTCACTTGGGGTCACTGGGGGGCTGGGGGGGACCCTGGGGGTGACTTTGGGAGGCTGGGGGGGACTGGTGGCCACTTGGGGTCACTTTGGGAGGCTGGGGGGGACTCTGGTGGCCACTTGGGGTCACTTTGGGAGGCTGGGGGGGACTCTGGGAGTCACTTGGGGTCACTGGGGGGCTGGGGGGGACCCTGGGGGTCACTTTGGGGGGCCAGGGGTGACTCGATGGGTGTGGGGGTCATGTGGGGTCACGCCCCATGGGTCATACGGGAGTCACTCTGGGGGTCACTCTGGGGGTCACTGGTGGTCACTCTTGGGTCAGCCTGGGAGTCTTTTGGGGTCACTGCTGGGGCCACCCTGGGGGTCACTCCATGGGTCCCTGTGGGGTCCCCCCGGTGTCCCCACGTGCCCCTGACCCCGCTGTCCCCCCCCCCCGCAGGCTCCAGCTCCGGCTCCAGCTCCGGGAAGCGGAAGCGCAGCACCCGGAATTCCCGGAGTTCCCGGAGTTCCCGAGGCCGGACACGGCGACCCCTCCCCCCCAGAGACCCCCCCCAGGACCCCCCCGAGCCCCCGGCCAAGGTCACCTGCGGTACGGCCCCTCCCCCACCCGCGGGACAAACTGGGGGAATCCCAGTGAGGGATGGGGGGCGCTGGGAGGGACAAACTGGGAGTGGTGGGAGGGACAAACTGTGGACACTGGGAGGGACAAACTGGGGACACTGGGAGAGAAACCAGTGATGGACGGGGAGCACTGGGAGAGACAAACTGGGGACACTGGGAGAGACAAACTGGGAGTACTGGGAGGGGCAAACTGGGAGTACTGGGAGAGAAACCAGTGAGGGACTGGGAGAGAAACCAGTGAGGGATAGGGGGCACTGGGAGGGACAAACTGGGAGTACTGGGAGGGGCAAACTGGGAGTACTGGGAGAGAAACCAGTGAGGGACTGGGAGAGAAACCAGTGAGGGATAGGGGGCACTGGGAGGGACAAACTGGGGGTGACTGGGAACACTGCAAGGACCAGACCAGTGTGGGACTGGGAGCACTGGGATGGGTGGACATAAACAGGAAGTGGGCCCCGGCCCAGCCCAGGAACTGGGAGCACTGGGAGAACTGGGCTGGCTGGTTCCGTGGGGGGGGTCACTGAGGGCACTGGGACACTCAGTCCGGTGCGGGAACTGGGAGAACTGGGAGAACTGGGAGAGCTGGATGTGCAGTGGTAATTCTGGGGTTGTGGGGGGAGTGAGTCACTGGGAACAGCTGGGACTGGGGATACTGGGAGTACTGGGAATGCTGGTGCTGCAGAGCCAGGGTTACTGGGCAGACTGGGCCCTTGTCCCAGTACAGGGACTGGGCATACTGGGAGCACTGGGGCTGTTGGCACAGCGAAGCCTGCCGGGAATGCTGGTCCTTAGCGGTCCACGCTGTTCTATACTGGTTTATACTGGTCTATACTGGTGTCTTCCCAGACATTCAGCTCCGTATGTGAGCCGAGCACTGTGAGCGGGAGCAGGCAGTGGCCTCGAGCCGGCCCTTACTGGGTTATACTGGCCCATACTGGTTTATAGTGGTCTGTACTGGTTTATAGTGGTTTGTACTGGTTTATACTGGTCTCTATGTCCTCCACACGTCGGGCTGTGTGGCTGAGCACGAGCAGGCACTGGGGCGTGGCCTCGAGCCAGCCCTTACTGGTTTATACTGGTCCATACTGGTTTGTAGCAGTCCATACCGAGTTACACTGGAGTATAGTGGTCTGTACTGGTTCATACTGGTTCTCACTGGTCCATACTGGTGTTTCCCTGCCCCAGATAGCAGACCCCGTGTCTGAGCATGAGCCGGCCCTGCGCCGGGGCATTGCCTTGAGCCGGCCCTTACTGGGTTATACTGGTCCGTGCTGGTTGATAGCAGTTCCCAGTGGTTTATACCAGTTCTCACTGGTTTATACTGGTTCTCTCTGGTCCGTACTGGTTCTCACTGGTCCATACCGCTTCTCACTGGTTATACTGGTTCCCAGTGGTCCATACCGCTTCTCACTGCTCCATACCGCTTCTCACTGGTTCATACTGGTTCCCAGTGGTTTATACTGGTTCTCACTGGTCCATACTGGTTCTCACTGGTTCCTACCGCTTCTCACTGGTTCATACTGGTTCCCAGTGGTTCATACCAGTTCTCACTGCTCCATACCGCTTCTCACTGGTTCATACTGGTTGCCAGTGCTTTATACTGGTTCTCATTGCTCCATACCGCTTCTCACCACTCCGTACCGGTTCTCACTGGTTCATACTGGTTCTCACTGGTCCATACCGCTTCCCACTGGTTCATACTGGTTCTCACTGGTCTATACTGCTTCTCACTGCTCCATACCGGTTCTCACTGGTTCATACTGGTTCCTAGTGGTTTATACTCGTTCTCCCTGCTCCATACCGCTTCTCACCGCTCAGTACCGGTTCTCACTGGTCCATACTGGTTCCCAGTGCTTTATCCCACTTCTCACCGCTCCGTTCCGCTTCTCCCTGGTTCATACTGGTCCATACTGGTTCTCCCTGATCCATACCACTTCTCACCACTCCGTACCAGTTCTCACTGGTTCATGCTGGTTCTCACTGGTCCATACCACTTCTCACCGCTCTGTACCGGTTCTCACTGGTCCATACTGGTTCCCAGTGCTTTATCCCACTTCTCACCGCTCCGTTCTGCTTCTCCCTGGTTCATACTGGTTCATACTGATTCCCAGTGGTTCATACTGGTTCTCATTGCTCCATACCGCTTCTCACCGCTCCGTACCAGTTCTCACTGGTTCATACTGGTTCCCAGTGGTTCATACCGCTTCTCACTGCTCCATACCGCTTCTCATTGCTCCATACCGGTTCTCACTGGTTCATACTGGTTCTCACTGGTTCATACTGGTTCTCACTGGTCCATACTGGTTCCTAGTGCTTTATCCCACTTCTCACCGCTCCGTTCCGCTTCTCCCTGGTTCATACTGGTTCTCACTGGTCCATACTGGTTCCCAGTGCTTTATCCCACTTCTCACCGCTCCGTTCCGCTTCTCCCTGGTTCATACTGGTTCATACTGGTCCATACTGGTTCCTAGTGCTTTATCCCACTTCTCACCGCTCCGTTCCGCTTCTCCCTGGTTCATACTGGTTCATACTGGTCCATACTGGTTCCCAGTGCTTTATCCCACTTCTCACCGCTCCGTTCCGCTTCTCCCTGGTTCATACTGGTTCTAACTGGTCCATACTGGTTCCTAGTGCTTTATCCCACTTCTCACCGCTCCGTTCCGCTTCTCCCTGGTTCATACTGGTTCATACTGGTCCATACTGGTCCATACTGGTTCCCAGTGCTTTATCCCGCTTCTCACCGCTCCGTTCCGCTTCTCCCTGGTTCATACTGGTTCATACTGGTCCATACTGGTTCCCAGTGCTTTATCCCACTTCTCACCGCTCCGTTCTGCTTCTCCCTGGTTCATACTGGTTCATACTGGTTCCCAGTGGTTCATACTGGTTCTCATTGCTCCATACCGCTTCTCACCGCTCCGTACCAGTTCTCACTGGTTCATACTGGTTCCCAGTGGTTCATACTGGTTCTCACTGGTCCATACCGCTTCTCATTGCTCCATACCGGTTCTCACTGGTTCATACTGGTTCTCACTGGTTCATACTGGTTCTCACTGGTCCATACTGGTTCCTAGTGCTTTATCCCACTTCTCACCGCTCCGTTCCGCTTCTCCCTGGTTCATACTGGTTCATACTGGTCCATACTGGTTCCCAGTGCTTTATCGCACTTCTCACCGCTCCGTTCTGCTTCTCCCTGGTTCATACTGGTTCATACTGGTTCCCAGTGGTTCATACTGGTTCTCATTGCTCCATACCGCTTCTCACCGCTCCGTACCAGTTCTCACTGGTTCATACTGGTTCCCAGTGGTTCATACCGGTTCTCACTGCTCCATACCGCTTCTCATTGCTCCATACCGGTTCTCACTGGTTCATACTGGTTCTCACTGGTTCATACTGGTTCTCACTGGTCCATACTGGTTCCTAGTGCTTTATCCCACTTCTCACCGCTCCGTACCGGTTCTCACTGGTCCATACTGGTTCTCACTGGTCCATACTGGTTCCCAGTGCTTTATCGCACTTCTCACCGCTCCGTTCTGCTTCTCCCTGGTTCATACTGGTTCATACTGGTTCCCAGTGGTTCATACCGCTTCTCACTGCTCCATACCGCTTCTCATTGCTCCGTACCGGTTCTCACTGGTTCATACTGGTTCTCACCGCTCCATACCGGTTCTCACTGGTCCATACTGGTTCATACTGGTCCATACTGGTTCCCAGTGCTTTATCCCACTTCTCACCGCTCCGTTCCGCTTCTCCCTGGTTCATACTGGTTCTCACTGGTCCATACTGGTTCCCAGTGCTTTATCCCGCTTCTCACCGCTCCGTTCCGCTCCTCCCTGGCTCACCGCGCTTCTCCCCGCAGACATCCGCCTGCGCGTCCGCGCCGAGTACTGCGAGCACGAGCGGGCGCTGCGCCGGGGCGTGGCCTCGAGCCGCCCGCGGGGGCCGGGCCGGCAGCTGGACGTGTTCGGCCAGGCCAGCGGCGTGCTCAAGGCGCGGGACCTGGGCTCCATCCTGTGCGACATCAAGTTCTCGGAGCTCTCCTACCTGGAGGCCTTCTGGGGCGATTACCTGAGCGGGGCCCTGCTCGAGGCGCTCAAGGGCGTCTTCCTGACCGAGGGGCTGCGCCGCGCCGTGGGCCGCGAGGACGTCCGGCTGCTGGTCAGCGTGGACCAGGACGACTACGAGGCCGGGCGGAGGCTGCTGCTGCAGGCGCAGGGACGGCGGGGGGACGGAGCCCCCCGGGACGGAGCCCCCCGGGACGGCGGGGACAGAGCCCCCGGGGCGAGGAGGGGAAGGGTCCGGAACGGAGGGGGAGGGTCCAGGGGGTGAGGGGAGGAGGGGGGGAGGGGCACTCAGGGATTGGGGGGGGGGGGGGGGTGTGAAAAGGCGAGGGGGGGTCACAAAAAAAAGGGGGGTCCTGGAAAGAGGGGGAGAGTCCTAAAAAAAATGGGGGGGGTCGCAGAAAGAGGCCTAAAAAGAGAAGGAGGAGACCCCCAAAAAAGAGGAGGGGGAGCCCCGAAAGAGGAGCCCCCAAAAAGAGGAGGGGGAGAGCCCCAAAAAGAGGAGACCCCAAAAAGAGGAGAGGGAGACCCCAAAAAGAGGAGAGGGAGACCCCAAAAGAGGAGCCCCCAAAAAGAGGAGGGGGAGAGCCCCAAAAAGAGGAGGGGGAGAACCCCAAAAAGTGGAGGGGGAGCCCCCAAAAAGGAGGAGATCCCCAAAAAGAGGAGAGGGAGACCCCCAGGAAGGAAGGGGAGGATTCCCAAAAAGAATCCCGGGGAGACCCCGGGGAAATGGGGATTCCCAAAAAGAGGGGAGACTCCCCCCCCCAAAAAAAGGGGATTCCACCCAAAAAAGGGGGGGTCACAAAAAGGGGGGAGCTCCTGAAAAAAGGGGGAATCCCAGAAAAAGGGGGGTGCAGACTGCCAGGAAAAGGGGGGGGACCCCCAAAAAGAGGACAAGGAGACCCCCAAAAACAGGAGGAGACCCCAAAAAGAGGAGGAGGAGACCCCCAAAAACAGGAGGAGACCCCAAAAAGAGGAGGAGACCCCCAAGAAGAGGAGACCCCCAAAAAGAGGAGGAGACCCCAAAAAGAGGAGGAGGAGACCCCAAAAGAAAGGGACCCCCCCCCCCCCAAAATGGGTGCAGTGCCCGGGGTGGCCACAGGGGGGCCCCGGGGAGCCCCAAAACCGTGACCCCTCCCCCCCCCCCCCCCAAATCTGCCCCTCCCCCCCATCCCCCTCCTCAATTTCTGCAGGTGACCCCTCCCCCCCGGGGGGGCGGGGCTGTAAATATGTAAATGAGCCATTAAAATGTGGGGGGGCGGGGCTGTGTCCTGGCTGTTCTTGGGGCGGTGACGTCACGGGGGAGGGTGGTGACGTCATGGGGAGGGGGAGGGGCGGGGGTAGCACCCCCCCAAAGTGCCTAAAATGGGGGTGGGCGGGGCTAAATATGTAAATTATTCCAAAGGGGGCGGGGCTTGTAAATAGGGGCAGGGGCGGGGGGATTTTGGGGATCTGAGTTGGAAACTCGGCGTTTTCTTGCGTTTTTCCCCCAAATTTGGGGGGCCCAAGTGCTCATTTTTGGAAGCCGCATTGAATAAAACGTTTGGAAAAAGGAGCAGAAAAGGGTCTGAGGATTTTTGGGGGGAAATCGGGGGGATTCGGGTAAAAAAAAGGGTGGGAAACGGGTTAAAAGTGGGGGGAAATGGGGAGAGTTTGGGTATAAAAAGGGTTAAAAGTGGATGAAAATCGAAATGGGGGAATTGGGAATGAATTTTAAGGGATCAAAATCAAAATTAAAGGGATTAAAATGCGTTAAAATTTGGTTAAATTAAAAAATTTAAGTTTCTTCTATGGTTAAATTCAAAATTTCAGCTCAGTTTTGATTTAAACCAATCGAATTTTAACGGAATTTAAAAGGAATTAAAACAATTAAGTCGATTTTAAATGAATAAGGACCGTCGAAAAAACTTAATTTATAATTATTAATAACAAAAACAATTGGGAAGGATTAAATACAAAAATTACAAATGGAAATGAAAGCTGAATTAAAATATTGGGATTGGAAAGGAGTAAAAATGGATTAAAACGCTTCGAAATTAATTAAAATCGGTTAAAATGCTCCGAAATGAAAATGATCGATGGGTGAAGTCAAAGGGGTCGAAGTGATTGGAAACATTAAAATTGATTTGGGATTGATCAAATCCACGGAAAGTGAATTAAAAACGGCTCTGAAGTCTCGGGAACGAAACGAACCAAAATCCTTGAAATCGATGAAATTTAATTGATTTAAATTCGCCCGGAATGGGATGGAATTAAAATCCTTGGAAATGAAATGGATTTAATTGTTTAATTAATTTTAAATGGAGGGAAAATCAAATGGAGAAATGGGGGGGAAATGGGGAAAAAATGGGGAAGAAATGGGGAAGAAATGGGGAAAAAATGGGGAAGAAATGGGGAAGAAATGGGGAAGAAATGGGGAAAAAATGGGGGAAAAAACGAAGATTTTGGGGTGGAAAAATTGGTGTTTGGGGGAAAAAATGGAGAATTTAGGGGGATTTTAAGGGGGAAATTCCCTCTTTGGGCGGGAAAAAGCCGCTTTAAATCGAAATATCCCCAAAAGTGGAGGGGGGGGGGGATGGGAATTCCGGGGGGAAATTGGGATTTATGGGGGGAAATGGGGGCGTGATGGGGCTCAAAAGGGGAATTTTGGGGTTAAAAAGGGCAAATTTGGGGGAAAAGGGGAATTTTGGGGGGAATTTGGGATCTCTGGGGGTTAAACCAGGAATTTATGGGGTTAAAAGGAGGATTTATGGGGGGGGAAAAAAGGAATTGCGGGGGTGGAATTGGGATTTATGGGGGAAAATGGGGACGTTTGGGGTTTAAATAGGAATCCATAGGGTTAAATAGGGGCTCTGTAGGGTCAGAGGGGCTCTGTAGGGTCACGGGGGCTCTGTAGGGTCAGGGGGGCTCTGTAGGGTCCTGGGGGCTCTGTAGGGTCAGAGGGGCTCTGTAGGGTCAGAGGGGCTCTGTAGGGTCACGGGGGCTCTGTAGGGTCAGAGGGGCTCTGTAGGGTCACGGGGGCTCTGTAGGGTCAGAGGGGGCTCTGTAGGGGTCACGGGGGCTCTATAGGGTCACGGGGTCTCTGTAGGGTCACGGGGTCTCTGTAGGGTCAGAGGGGCTCTGTAGGGTCACGGGGGCTCTGTAGGGTCAGGGGGGCTCTGTAGGGTCCTGGGGGCTCTGTAGGGTCAGAGGGGCTCTGTAGGGTCACGGGGGCTCTGTAGGGTCACAGGAGCTCTGTAGGGTCCTGGGGGCTCTGTAGGGTCAGGGGGGCTCTGTAGGGTCACGGGGGCTCTATAGGGTCACGGGGTCTCTGTAGGGTCACGGGGGTCTCTGTAGGGTCAGAGGGGCTCTGTAGGGTCCTGGGGGCTCTGTAGGGTCAGAGGGGCTCTGTAGGGTCACGGGGTCTCTGTAGGGTCAGAGGGGCTCTGTAGGGTCCTGGGGGCTCTGTAGGGTCATGGGCTCTGTAGGGTCAGGGCAGCAGCCTTTCCGTGGGTTAAGTAAAAATCCATAGGGGAAAGTGGAAATCCATAGGGGAAACCCCGGCCTCAATTCCCAGGAAAATCCATACGGGGCAGGGGGGGGAATTATGGGATGGATCCTGTGGGTTCCTATAGGGGATGTCCTATAGGGGCCTTTAACGGGACGTGGTCGGTTGCGCTCGGGGTTCCATAAAGGGAAATCACCCAAAATCCCACGGATTGGCCCCAAATCCCGGCCTGGATCCCCATAGGGGGCGTCTCCTATAGGGGAACCCAGAGATCCCAATGGGGATGCTGCCGGTATCCACGGGGGATCCATAGGGGATCTGTAGGGGATCTGTGGGGGATCTATGGGGGATCGATGGGGGATCAATGGGGGATTGATGGGAGATCAATGGGGGATCTATAGGGGATCTGTGGAGGATCAATGAGGGATCGATGGGAGATCTATGGGAGATCTATAGGGGGATCTATGGGGGATTTATAGAGGATCAATGGGGGATCCATAGGGGATCAATGGGGGTTCTATAGGGGTTCTATGGGGGATCAATAGGGGATCAATGGGGGATTTATAGGGGTTCTATAGGCGTTCTATAGGGGATATATGGGAAATCTATAGGGGATCCATAGGGGATTTATAGGGGGAACTATAGGGGATCCATAGGGGTTCTATAGGGGCTCTATAGGGGTTCTATGGGGGATCAATGGGGGTTCTATAGGGGTTCTATAGGCATTGTATGGAGGATATATGAGGAATCTATAGGGGATCAGTGGAGGATCTATAGGGGATCGATGGGAGATCAATGGGGGATCTATAGGGGATCCATAGGGGTTCTGTGGGGAGTCTATGGGGGATCCGTGGGGGATCCATACGGGATCAATGGGGGATCAATGGGGGTTCTATAGGGGATCTATAGGGGGATCAATGGGGAATCTATAGGGGATCCATAGGGGATCAGGGGAGGATCTATAGAGGATCAATGGGAGAGCAGTGGGGGATCTATAGGGGATCGATGGGAGATCAATGGGGGACCAATGGGGGTTCTATGGGGGATCCATAGGGGATCAATGGGGGATCTATAGGGGGATCGATGGGGAATCCATAGGGGTTCTATAGGCGCTCTATAGGGGATATGTGGGTGATCTATAGGGGATCTATAGGGGATCAATGGGGGATCCATAGGGGTTCTACAGGCATTCTATAGGCGATCTATAGGGGATCTATAGGGGATCTATAGGGGATCGGGGGGGATCCAGAGGGCGCCGCCCCCTCCCCCCATTCCCACCCCCCATTTTGGCCCCTTTGCCCCCCTCCCCCCTCCCCCCCCAGAATTTGGGAATTTCCCCCCTTTTATTTGGGGATGGGGGGGGGAAACGCCCCAAATCTGGGGGGGGGGGGGGGGAGGGGGGGAGCGGCAGCAGCAGGTGCCCCTCCCCCACCCCCGCCCCTCCCCCCTCCCCCCCCCCCACGGGCCGGGCGTTGCCATGGGAACGGGGATGCGCGAGGGGCGGGGGAGGGGGCGGCGCGGGGGGGGGGGAGGGGCGGGGCTTCTCCCCCTGCCCCCCCCTTTCCCCTCCCCCCCTTTATTCCCCTCCCCCCCCCAGCGCTGTTTATTTTTTTATTTATTTATTTTTTTAAAAATATTTTTATATTTCCCCCCCCCCTCCTCCCCC
>NW_027184035.1:0-23049 GCF_041296385.1 Aphelocoma coerulescens | reverse complement strand
AGGACACCGGTATGTGAGTACAAACAAGCACATGTTTTTCACCAAGTAAATAAGTCTCAAGAAGGCCATAAGGAAATCGAAAACATGTTTTTACCAAAAAGAGAGCTATCGCAGGCAAACAAGAAATGTCGATGTAGCAAGAAGAAGAGAGGTCTGAGAATTTTCCACTGTAAGCTTAAATTGTAACATACTTACTCTTGTGATTGGATAAGAATGACTATAATATGGTAATGGTAGTAGTCATGATAGGCTACAGGCAAATGTAAAGGTATTGTTGTATGGTGCTTATTGGTTGCTATGTATTGAGATACTCAGCAAAGAAAAATACATAATGCTTTCTAACTTGAACAGAAAGCGGCTCCAGGTATGCCTACCAGCTGTAGCTGACAGCTGTAGGGCTGGCTCTGGATACCCACTCCCTGAAATGCTGTAACTTCGCCTATGCAATACACAGCTTTCAAGAGAGCCGCCTGAAGTCCAGACACCCTTCGCGAGCCTTTCTCCTATAGAGCTGTGGAAAGAAATCGTGCACGCTACACCGAGGGTGCGTGCAGCATGCACGAGCAAAAGCGGCAAAGTTCAGTGCCCTCGCTGGGCTTCCCTTCCGTGCGGATAACGTGAGGCGAAAAATGAAGCCGCAGAGCACCGGGCTTGCAGGTGCAGTGCACCGAGTTGCAGAAGTCCAGCAGGCTCGTTCACAAGCCAAGCCGGCTGAGGGAGTCCTCGCGTCTCCAAAAGGGAACGCGGAGCCGTAGCACTTCATCCCACAGCGTGGAGATAGGCACTTTCCTAGTCGTTCAGCCTTGCAGAGTCCCTGCAGCTAGAGCTCACCCAGGAGCAGGCGTCAAAGCAGAAGGCCCTCCTAAAGCACCCTTTCTCCAAGCAGCCTCCTGAAAGGGCGCATCACAGTGCGGCTCTGCGCCTTTCTTCTAAGACAGACGCCCGCTATACTTTCGTGCTCGCAGCTCCCTTGGCAGCCTCCAGCAGCTACTCTCCTGGAGAACGGCCGTAGACGTCAAAGCCAGTGCTGGGCTGCACCTCCGCCCTCCCCAGGTAAGCAACAGCGAACTCACCGGTGCACTCTGTACTTCCCTCCTCCGCTTGCATCCTACATGCATTCGTGTTCTCCGAAACTCAGAGACTGAAGGGAAGGGCAATTGCTTCCCCAGATAGCTGCAAGGGCACTAGGCAGCAGCAGCACAAATTTCACATGACCTGATGCACTGTAGAGATATTACCCTGTTACCCCTCCTTTCTCCTCGTCCTCGACCAATTGTGGTGGGATGTCGAAAGGCTTGGCCAGCGAAAAGCTCATCCAGCAAGGGCGTCTCTCTTGACGCATTTCCCTGACCGAGAGCTACACAGATGGTCTGGACACTGTAAAACAGCAAGAAAATAATTCTATGTCCAGCTGAGGAAAATCCGTGCACAGAAAAATGTAGATGCCTGCAGTAAACAATCTGAAGAGCGGCAAAGCTCCAAGCCATCGCTGCGCTTCAGTCCTGTCCGGACCACAGAAGGCGAAGAACGAAGCAGCTGGGCACCGGCTTCATGGACTCAGTGGCGCGACTTGCAAACGTCCAGCCAAGAGCTGCTTCAACAAGCAGATTCAGCCGAGAATGCTCTGCCTGCACTTTCCCTCGCAGCGCTAGGCAGCACCACGTTCTGTTTGCGTGGCAGCCTGATTCTTAACGGAAAGATTCTCAATGCCTGTGTCTGGCACAGAGAACGGTTTTAGGTCAGCAAGCTCACCCGGCGCTTACCCTCGACGCGTGCAAACCTGTATTTGCACCGCATTCCAGTGGCAGCCCTCTTTCCTTTCCAGCCGGCACAGCGCCGTCAGATCGCGGTGCTCTCTGCACCTGCCTTCTCGCTTCCAAGTGCCACCGCGCACATTACAGCCTTGCAGGGAGCGAAGAGGCGGAGAGGCGTCTCGCAAAGAAGAACGTGCCGGGACGAAAAGGTGCTCTTTCCTTTCTCCTCCTCCTTTGCCCGAATGGTGGTGCTGTGTTGAAAGGCTTGGCCAGCGAAAAGCTCATCCAGCAAGTGTTTCTCTCCTGACGCCTTTCGCTGAGCGAGAGAGCTACACGGACACTTTCGACTCGGGGAAACAGCAAGAGAATGACTGTACGTCGAGCTGAGGAAAAGCCGTGCACAGCAGCCTGTGGCTGCGTGCAGTGTTCACGCTGAAGAGCGGCAAAGCTCCAAGCCATCGCTGCGCTTCAGTCCTGTCCGGACCACAGAAGGCGAAGAACGAAGCAGCTGGGCACCGGCTTCATGGGCTCAGTGGAGCGACTTGCAAATGTCCAGCCAAGAGCTGCTTCAACAAGCAGATTCAGCTGAGAATGCTCTGCCTGCTTCAACAAAGTAAGGCGCAGCCCTTGCACTGCAGCACACTGCCTGGCCAGAAACAGGTTCTTACACCTTCAGTGCTGCCGAGCCCACGCAGCTTGAGCACACCCAGAAGGACGCGTCCAGAAAGAAGGCGTTCTTCGAGTGCCTTGTCCTTCCTTGTTCTGTCTTTCATCTGCACCTGAAACAGTGGGTCTACGTGTTTTCCTTCCCAGGGAAAAGAACTTTCATTCTTGTCCAGGAGTCTATGGCTAAAATGGTGATTGCATGTCCCATATCCAATACAACCAAGGATTACTCCCGGAGGAAAGCTGCCAGGACAGATGGGTCTTGCTGGCTTTGACCACCCCTGGGCCACCTCTCATATTCTCCTGAAACAGTGGGGTACATGAAGGCATTGCCATACCTGATCATCCCTTGCCATGCAGAGCCCAGCCTTGCATTGCCTTACAGACACCTCTGTGTACCTCCCTTGCCCTTCCTATGTCTCCATTGCATGGCCTTGTTCACCAATCTCCCACCTTGACTTTCTTACCCCTTGTTTCCTGGTCTTGTCTTGCCTGCTTCTCCTATGACTCTCTTGGCCTTGCCTAAGTCTCTCTTGCCTTGCTTTGCAAAGCCAACACTTGCCTTGCCCTGCTACCCCTCTTTCCCTCGCCTAGTCTACCCACACCTACCCACCTTTGACTGGCCTATCCATCCGATCATCACCTTTTCTGCACCACCCCTCCATGCTCTTGTCTTGCCTTGGCCTGCCTACCCTTCCCTTGCCTTGCACTGCCTTGCATAACCCTTGCCCTTCTTGACATTTGTGCCCCTTTCCAACATGGCCTTGCTTTCCTTTGCCTACCCCTCCCAATCCCTGCTTTGCCTACAGATTCCTGGCCTTCTTTTGTCTACCACTCCTTTGCCTTTTGTGGGAACCAACAGCTGGTCTGAAGGCCTCACAGACATTTCCGTTGATACAATCATTTTGTACCCGTGAGAATTGCAGAAGCAAGAAGATAAACAACAGAAAGAAGTTGTAACAGCTGCAAAAGGGACGATACTGGCTGATGTTTAGCAAAGAATGTGTGTACACTATAGACAACCAATAGTATTGTATTATAGCAAAATAATAGTCCATGCACATGTAGCTAAAAAAGTGCATAAGAGAAGATGCATAAATAATACAAGTGGTTTTTTGCCATTGCTCGGGGCAGAGAGTGTATGTGTGTCGTGACCGTCTCAACAGCAACAGCCTTGCACTGCCTTTCATAACCAGCCCCTGCCTACTGCCTCCTTCCCTGGCCTTCCATGTCTTGTCTTCCTCTCCTTTGATTTAACTTGCTTCTCCTATCTCTCCCTTGCTTGCCTTACTCCACTGACCTTTCTGTGTTCTTGCCTTGACTTGCCTAGCTGTTCCTTGCTTCACATTGCTTTGTGTAAGCATTCCCTGTTTTTATTTGCCTACCCCTTTCTTGCCTGGCCTTTCCTTGCCTAGCCTTTCTTGTCTTTGCCTGCCCTCTGCATCACTGGACTTACCTTCCTATGCCCTGCCTTCCCTACAACTTCTGGGCCTTCTCTTGCCTCGCACTCATTGGCCCTACTTTGCTGCCTGCTCACTGCTCTTGCTTTGCTTTCCCTAACTTTCCCTTGACTTGACTAGAATTGCCTAAACTTGCTTTGACTGCATTGCCTTGCCTGCATGGAAGAAAAGGCAAGGCAGGGCAAAGCAAGGAAATCATAGGCAGGGCAGGGCAAGGGAGACATAGGCAAGAGAGACGTAGCCAAGGAAGGCAAAGCAAGGGTAGGCTAGGAAAAACCAGGCAATGGTACTGAAGGCAACGCAAGGCCAAGTGACTCATAATGCCTTTCCTTGGAATGCAAAGGTCTGAATCCCAGTGTTGGTGGAGCAGATGATAAGGTCCCATGGGGAAGTAAACTCAACTGAGACATTTCTCTCCTGGCACCTCTTGTGTAGGAGCAATTCTTAGATATATTCAATATTGGCGGTAGCACGCCAGTTCCTCAGAGAGGATGACAATGCTTTTCCATGGGAAGGAAAGCACCTAGCCCCAGTGTTTCAGGTGCACATAAGAAGCTGCCTAGTGGAGGTAAAGGGCAGCAGCAACTTTCTGTCCTGGCATATTTGGTGTAGAAGCACTGCCTTGATTTGTACAAGTATGGAGTTGCTACGCCCTATTTTCAAGGCAGTCTCCTGAAAAAGTCAATTTTGGCATGTCGTTTCCACTTCTGAAAGGTGGTCTTCTGAACTCTTGGCAGTAAGCCAAGACAAGCAGCTATGCTCATCCTTGGTGTGCAGCTGATTTAGACACCAGGGCAGGTAATGTCCAGTAACAGTGTTCTGGCACATTGGATGGGAGCAGTTCCTGGATGTTTTCTATTTTGGAGGAGGAGATCCCAGTTCTTCTGAGATGGGCTCATAGTTTCTCTCTTTGGCAAAGAAAGCAGTTTTGGATCTGCATGTAGGGTGTTCTCAGCGAATTAATGGCTTTTCCTCATGGGCAGTTCTGTGGGCTATAGCTGTTGAACTGTTAGAGAAGGAATGAAAAAGCCAAGCTGTTGAATAAATTTGCATCCTGCTGACTTTAGCAGCCCCTGATAAAATTCTGTTTGCATCCTGACTCTGTGAGACTGAAGGATTATGATGGTACTTAAAGCTGAGGAGGAAAGTGCACATAGAAGAGCATGTGAATTTAATGGCTCTTCCTAGTAGGCAGTTCTCTGGGCTAGAGCTGTTGAACTGTTAGAGAGGGAATGCAAGAGCCAAGCTTCTGAGCTCTTTTCCCTGCTACCTTTAAAGTATGAGCATTCCCTGGTGCTCTCCTATTTGGATAATAAGTTAGAGTGGGTTTCACATTCACTTTGAAGAATAGAAACAGCGCCATGTGAACCTGTGCCATCAGCTTTCCTTTCCAACTAAATGTTCCTACTTGCAATCTTGCAATTCTTACTTGCAATCATGCAGAGCACCGTGCTTGAGGCTGGTGCATTGAAGAAAATTAAATTAGGGCTGTATCAGTACAAAGGAGAGATTGCCATTTGCAAAACCTCGTTTCGCTTAAGTTAGTAATATTGTAAGTGTTAATTGAGTGGTCATTGGTTGCCTATCACCATCCTGATGCACTAATTTCATCAAGTGTAAATATTGGTCACAAAAGGTGCCCATTCAGCAACCTGTTGCTGTCTCCACATGGAAGTGTCTTCCGGACGAAATCAAAAGACATTCGAAGAGCCAGGATCCGCAAAGGAACAAACTATTGCCACATGAATGGTGCTGGGCGCCATGAGGAGCAGTTAACTTTAACCTGCGCGCTGTCAGCACTCAGAAGAACAACCCCAGCATGGCAGGGGGGACTTGCAAAAGAAGGAAAGGCCCCTCACCTAGCTATAAACCACCCAAAGTGCAGAGCCAAGTTGAAAACACCACTGCTCTCAAATCAACCGTGTCAGGACAAAAAGATTTCACTGATCTCCCCCTTCCAGGTACAAACTCTTATGTGCACCACACTCAGAGGGCAATGTGAGCTCCCCAGCGCTGTCTTTCACTCTCGCAGAGTCCAGATACTAACTTGTGAACATCCTACACAAACATTAGCTCATGAAAGTGCCAGCTTGAGCAAGAACAGCAGACCCTCCCATTGCACCCCCTTGTCATCCAGAGTGCGGCGGTTTGTTGAAAATCATGGACTCGGAAAGACCAATGCAGCAACTGCTTTTCTCTCTCCTACTGCCTTTCCCTGAGCGAGAGGTAGATGGATGATGTGGACTTAGTGGAACAGAAAGAGTATGACTGTACTTATAAGGGAGGAAAACCCCCCACAGCATACTGTGCTGTGTGCAGTACACGCTCTGAAAAGAGACAAAGCTGAATGCTGCCAGCGGGCTTCGGTTCTCAGACTGCTTGCATGGGCAGAGCTGCGGGCTCTTTTAAGGATGGAAACTGGCATCTGTGAGTGTAAAGAATGTGACTTTCCACACAGCTTAGAAGAAAGGTGCATAGCCCCAGTGAGAAGTGTGTACGTGAAAGACTGGCAGAAGAAGTCGCAGTCCAGCAAGGCTGGTATCTTTTTCTTTGTGCCAAATAGGCACCTTGGGAACATGAAAGTACTTGATGGTAGCCAAACTGACAGTGAAGGCACAGAACACCGTCGGGTGTGTGCAGTGTACAGACGCAATGTAAAAGCCCTGAGTACCATTTGACTGCAGTCATAGTGCAAGTTTGCAACTGTACCATGCAAGGCCAGTGAAAGCTTCCTGTGCGGCCACATTTTCGTATTGGAGCTCGCTAGCTGGAAGTGATTCGGTTTGTCTGCAGTATCCGCTCGACTGAATGTGATGTGTCACTGGAAAGAAAAGTACAGACCAGCAGTGCGTTTGATATGGTTCAGGGGCTGCAAAGGGAATGTACAGGCCACCTCTGGGATTTTGGTCTTTGTGCATTCCCATGGCAGCAGTTCCTGGATGTTTTTGTTCTACAGTTTAGGCTCAGTGAGAGAGAAAAAATGCGAGAGCACGCATAGCAGAGCCACAGGGAGAATTGCTGAGGTATGAGTTGCGTGCTGTTCAGATACTGCCGTACCAAAGGCCTACCTAAACACTGCTGCTGATCTAGCATGTCTTTCTGTAGCAAGACTTGTTGGTACTGCAAAACAGAAGATGCGTGAGGTCAAATGAATCTGGACAGAAAATTTCAGACGAGCAGCCTATGAGTGCATGATTGAAACAGTAAATTTAGGTGACAGAATAGATCGTGGCATCGATTTGCGTAGTGTTAATATTCTCTGAAGGGAATGCAAAAAGCCAAGATGTGTTTTCCATTCTAGCTGTTCCTGACAAAAACTGAGGAATAAAACTTTCGTTCTAGATGGAATGTAACATTCAGTTCCCAGGATTTTGCACTCCAAAGTTCAACAAGAGTTTCCACAAGAATCTTGAGAAGAAGCACAATCACTTCCACCTAGAGCTGGAAGAGGAAGAGGCAGCGGCACAAGCAAGTGCCCTTGAGCGTCCTCCTTCCGAATGCTAGAACGTCAATTCAGCAGGCAGGAGTGCAGCAGCCACCCTTCGTCTTGCAAGCCCATACGACGCGCACACCAGCCCGGTGCTCTGCGGCTTCGTCCTTCGCCTTTTCGAGCACGCCGTACCTTCATTCTCCCGGAGGCGAACAGCGGTCTGCTTCTCGCACGGAACGCTGTGTCGGCAGCCAAGCGCTCCAGTGCACTGCTTCTGCCCAAACACGCCTGGGCCCTGCACCTCTCCTTCCCAGCGCTACGTAGCAGCACAATCTGTCCCTCTTGCGATCCCAAGCTAAGCGGAAAGCTTCTCGGCTACGTCTCCCGCAGAGAGCTGTGCCAGGACAATAAGCTTGCAAGCACTTTGCTCCTGACACTAGTGGCAACAGGGATTCGCACCACCTTCCAGGAGCAGTCCTCTTGCCTTTTACAAGGTGCAAAAGCGCCCCCTCTGTGGCGGTGCTGTCTGCCCGGTCTTTCTCGGCTCGAAGCACCACGAGGCACACAAGACTCTCTCGCAAGGACCGAAATTCCCGATAGGCGTCTCTGCGCTTTCTGCAATGCTGCACGCACAAGCCCGGTGCTCTGAGGCTTCGTTCTTCGCCTTTCGTTGTCTGGGCAGAAGAGAAGCCGAGCGAGGCCATTGTGCTTTGCTGCTTGTCAGTGTGCTGTGCACGGTTTTTCCGCAGCTCGAGCTAGCGGGAGACCCCTTCGGTTTCGCGGCGTCCACACTACCCATGGTAGCTCTCGCTCAGCGAAACTTGAAGGGGAGAAGCACTTGCTGGATGAGTCTTTCAGTGTGCAGGACTTTGAAAACACAGCAGCGCAATCGGGGCCACGAGAAGGACCGCTGAGAAGTCGCTCTCGCACAGAGAACCGTGCCAGGATGACGAGCTCGCCCAGCATTTGCCCCTGACACTTGGGGAACTCGTAGCTGCCAGTGCCTTCCAGGGGCAGTCTGCTTTCTGTCATAACCTGCATAGGGCCCGTCAGATGGTGGTGCTGTCTGCCTTCTCCTTCTCGGCCAGAGTGTACTCTGGTGCACACTGCAGTCTGGCAAGGAGCAAAGATCTTCGGTAGACATCTCGCACAGGAGAAAGTTGCCAAGAAAGAACCACGTTCTTCATCAGCCCTCTTCATGTCCCGATTGGGGTGCTGCCTTCAAAGCCTTGCACGTTGAAAGACTTCTCCAGCAAGTGCTTCTCCCCTGGCGCACTTCGCTGAGTGAGAGCTGCATGGGCAGCGTGGACTCAGCGAAACCGAAAGGGTGTCGCTGTAGCTCGAGCTGAGCAAAGAAACCGTGCACGGTGCACCGTTGGTGGGTGCAGCATGCACGCGGAAAAGCAGCAAAGTTCACTGCCATCGCTGGCCTTCTCTTCAGTCCAGACCACTTAAGGCAAACAATTTAGCTGCAGAGCACTGGGCTTGCGTGTGCAGTGCACCAAATTGCCCAAGACCAGCAAGGGCTCGTTCACAAGCAGAGTCGGCTGAGAGCATTCTTGCTTGCTCCAGAAAGGAAGCCGCAGCTATAGTGCTTCATCCCACAGCGTGGACATAGGCACTTTCCTAGTTGTTCAGCCTTGCAGAGTCCCTGCAACTAGAGCTCAGCCAGGAGCAGGCGTCAAAGCAGAAGGCTTTCCTAAAGCACGCCTCTCCAACCAGCCTTCGGAAATCGCAAATGACACTGTGGCTCTGTGCCTTTCTTCTAAGACAGACGCCCACCTTGCTTTCACTCTCGCAGCTCCCTTGGCAGCCTCCAGCAGCTGCTTTCCTGGAGAACGGCCCGAGAAGTAGAAGCCAGGGCTGGGCTGCACCTTCGCCTTCCGCACGTAAGCGGCACCAGACTCACCGGTGCGCTCTGTTCTTCCCTCCTCCGCTGCATGCTACTACCATCGTGTTCTCGGAAAGACGGAGACTGAAGGGAAGCGCAAATGCTTCCACAGAGAGCTACAAGAGGAATAGGCAGCAGCAGCACAGGAAAGTGCCGTGGAACTTCCTCCTTCCCAAGGCTATAACGTCAATTCAGCAGGCAGGAGAGTGGCAGCCACGCTCGTCTTGCAGCCCGTACAACGAGCACGCGAGCCCGGCGCTCCGCGGCTTCGTTCTTCGCCTTTTCGAGCACGCCGTACCTTCGTTCCCCCGGAGGCGGACGGTCTTCTGCTTCTCGCCCGGAACACTGTGCTCGGCAGTGCAGCGCTTTCTGCGGCAAGCTGCAAAGCGCCCGTCAGATGGCGATGCTGTCTGCCCGCTCCTCGGCTCGAGTGTACTCCGGCGCACGCTGCCGTCTCGCAAGGAGCAAAGAGCTTCGGTAGACATCTCGCACAGGAGAAAGTTGCCAAGAAAGAACCACGTTCTTCATCAGCCCTCCTCATGTCCCGATTGGGGTGCTGCCTTCAAAGCCTTGCACATTGAAAGACTTCTCCAGCAAGTGCTTCTCCCCTGGCGCACTTCGCTGAGTGAGAGCTGCATGGGCAGCGTGGACTCAGCGAAACCGAAAGGGTGTCGCTGTAGCTCGAGCTGAGCAAAGAAACCGTGCACGGTGCACCGTTGGTGGGTGCAGCATGCACGCGGAAAAGCAGCAAAGTTCACTGCCATCGCTGGCCTTCTCTTCAGTCCAGACCACTTAAGGCAAACAATTTAGCTGCAGAGCACTGGGCTTGCGTGTGCAGTGCACCAAATTGCCCAAGACCAGCAAGGGCTCGTTCACAAGCAGAGTCGGCTGAGAGCATTCTTGCTTGCTCCAGAAAGGAAGCCGCAGCTATAGTGCTTCATCCCACAGCGTGGACATAGGCACTTTCCTAGTTGTTCAGCCTTGCAGAGTCCCTGCAACTAGAGCTCAGCCAGGAGCAGGCGTCAAAGCAGAAGGCTTTCCTAAAGCACGCCTCTCCAACCAGCCTTCGGAAATCGCAAATGACACTGTGGCTCTGTGCCTTTCTTCTAAGACAGACGCCCACCTTGCTTTCACTCTCGCAGCTCCCTTGGCAGCCTCCAGCAGCTGCTTTCCTGGAGAACGGCCCGAGAAGTAGAAGCCAGGGCTGGGCTGCACCTTCGCCTTCCGCACGTAAGCGGCACCAGACTCACCGGTGCGCTCTGTTCTTCCCTCCTCCGCTGCATGCTACTACCATCGTGTTCTCGGAAAGACGGAGACTGAAGGGAAGCGCAAATGCTTCCACAGAGAGCTACAAGAGGAATAGGCAGCAGCAGCACAGGTAAGTGCCGTGGAACTTCCTCCTTCCCAAGGCTATAACGTCAATTCAGCAGGCAGGAGAGTGGCAGCCACGCTCGTCTTGCAGCCCGTACAACGAGCACGCGAGCCCGGCGCTCCGCGGCTTCGTTCTTCGCCTTTTCGAGCACGCCGTACCTTCGTTCCCCCGGAGGCGGACGGTCTTCTGCTTCTCGCCCGGAACACTGTGCCCGGCAGTGCAGCGCTTTCTGCGGCAAGCTGCAAAGCGCCCGTCAGATGGCGATGCTGTCTGCCCGCTCCTCGGCTCGAGTGTACTCCGGCGCACGCTGCCGTCTCGCAAGGAGCAAAGAGCTTCGGTAGACATCTCGCACAGGAGAAAGGTGCCAGGACGACACCACATTCCTCCTCACCCCTTCTCGTGGCCCACATTGTGGTGCTGCCTTCAAAGCCGTGCGCATTGAAAGACTCTTCCAGCAAGTGCTTCTCCCCTGGCACACTTCGCTCAGCGACAGCTACGTGGGCAGCGTGGACTCAGCGAAACTGAAAGGGTGTCCTTGTAGCTCGAGCTTGTTGGAGAGGATGAAAGTTTGGTAAGAAAGTTTCACAGCTATGTAAGCTTGACAGAAAGATCTCTGAATGTAGAAACTTAGCATGAGGTAGAAATGGAAACGAGTTTTGATAGAGAGTAAAAGGTGTTTTGCTGAAACACTGATCACTGAATAACTGAGAAGGCAAAGGTTGGAGATTGAGTTGGAAGGAGATGTTTTTTATTAGGACACCGGTATGTGAGTACAAACAAGCACATGTTTTTCACCAAGTAAATAAGTCTCAAGAAGGCCATAAGGAAATAGAAAACATGTTTTTACCAAAAAGAGAGCTATCGCAGGCAAACAAGAAATGTCGATGTAGCAAGAAGAAGAGAGGTCTGAGAATTTTCCACTGTAAGCTTAAATTGTAACATACTTACTCTTGTGATTGGATAAGAATGACTATAATATGGTAATGGTAGTAGTCATGATAGGCTACAGGCAAATGTAAAGGTATTGTTGTATGGTGCTTATTGGTTGCTATGTATTGAGATACTCAGCAAAGAAAAATACATAATGCTTTCTAACTTGAACAGAAAGCGGCTCCAGGTATGCCTACCAGCTGTAGCTGACAGCTGTAGGGCTGGCTCTGGATACCCACTCCCTGAAATGCTGTAACTTCGCCTATGCAATACACAGCTTTCAAGAGAGCCGCCTGAAGTCCAGACACCCTTCGCGAGCCTTTCTCCTATAGAGCTGTGGAAAGAAATCGTGCACGCTACACCGAGGGTGCGTGCAGCATGCACGAGCAAAAGCGGCAAAGTTCAGTGCCCTCGCTGGGCTTCCCTTCCGTGCGGATAACGTGAGGCGAAAAATGAAGCCGCAGAGCACCGGGCTTGCAGGTGCAGTGCACCGAGTTGCAGAAGTCCAGCAGGCTCGTTCACAAGCCAAGCCGGCTGAGGGAGTCCTCGCGTCTCCAAAAGGGAACGCGGAGCCGTAGCACTTCATCCCACAGCGTGGAGATAGGCACTTTCCTAGTCGTTCAGCCTTGCAGAGTCCCTGCAGCTAGAGCTCACCCAGGAGCAGGCGTCAAAGCAGAAGGCCCTCCTAAAGCACCCTTTCTCCAAGCAGCCTCCTGAAAGGGCGCATCACAGTGCGGCTCTGCGCCTTTCTTCTAAGACAGACGCCCGCTATACTTTCGTGCTCGCAGCTCCCTTGGCAGCCTCCAGCAGCTACTCTCCTGGAGAACGGCCGTAGACGTCAAAGCCAGTGCTGGGCTGCACCTCCGCCCTCCCCAGGTAAGCAACAGCGAACTCACCGGTGCACTCTGTACTTCCCTCCTCCGCTTGCATCCTACATGCATTCGTGTTCTCCGAAACTCAGAGACTGAAGGGAAGGGCAATTGCTTCCCCAGATAGCTGCAAGGGCACTAGGCAGCAGCAGCACAAATTTCACATGACCTGATGCACTGTAGAGATATTACCCTGTTACCCCTCCTTTCTCCTCGTCCTCGACCAATTGTGGTGGGATGTCGAAAGGCTTGGCCAGCGAAAAGCTCATCCAGCAAGGGCGTCTCTCTTGACGCATTTCCCTGACCGAGAGCTACACAGATGGTCTGGACACTGTAAAACAGCAAGAAAATAATTCTATGTCCAGCTGAGGAAAATCCGTGCACAGAAAAATGTAGATGCCTGCAGTAAACAATCTGAAGAGCGGCAAAGCTCCAAGCCATCGCTGCGCTTCAGTCCTGTCCGGACCACAGAAGGCGAAGAACGAAGCAGCTGGGCACCGGCTTCATGGACTCAGTGGCGCGACTTGCAAACGTCCAGCCAAGAGCTGCTTCAACAAGCAGATTCAGCCGAGAATGCTCTGCCTGCACTTTCCCTCGCAGCGCTAGGCAGCACCACGTTCTGTTTGCGTGGCAGCCTGATTCTTAACGGAAAGATTCTCAATGCCTGTGTCTGGCACAGAGAACGGTTTTAGGTCAGCAAGCTCACCCGGCGCTTACCCTCGACGCGTGCAAACCTGTATTTGCACCGCATTCCAGTGGCAGCCCTCTTTCCTTTCCAGCCGGCACAGCGCCGTCAGATCGCGGTGCTCTCTGCACCTGCCTTCTCGCTTCCAAGTGCCACCGCGCACATTACAGCCTTGCAGGGAGCGAAGAGGCGGAGAGGCGTCTCGCAAAGAAGAACGTGCCGGGACGAAAAGGTGCTCTTTCCTTTCTCCTCCTCCTTTGCCCGAATGGTGGTGCTGTGTTGAAAGGCTTGGCCAGCGAAAAGCTCATCCAGCAAGTGTTTCTCTCCTGACGCCTTTCGCTGAGCGAGAGAGCTACACGGACACTTTCGACTCGGGGAAACAGCAAGAGAATGACTGTACGTCGAGCTGAGGAAAAGCCGTGCACAGCAGCCTGTGGCTGCGTGCAGTGTTCACGCTGAAGAGCGGCAAAGCTCCAAGCCATCGCTGCGCTTCAGTCCTGTCCGGACCACAGAAGGCGAAGAACGAAGCAGCTGGGCACCGGCTTCATGGGCTCAGTGGAGCGACTTGCAAATGTCCAGCCAAGAGCTGCTTCAACAAGCAGATTCAGCTGAGAATGCTCTGCCTGCTTCAACAAAGTAAGGCGCAGCCCTTGCACTGCAGCACACTGCCTGGCCAGAAACAGGTTCTTACACCTTCAGTGCTGCCGAGCCCACGCAGCTTGAGCACACCCAGAAGGACGCGTCCAGAAAGAAGGCGTTCTTCGAGTGCCTTGTCCTTCCTTGTTCTGTCTTTCATCTGCACCTGAAACAGTGGGTCTACGTGTTTTCCTTCCCAGGGAAAAGAACTTTCATTCTTGTCCAGGAGTCTATGGCTAAAATGGTGATTGCATGTCCCATATCCAATACAACCAAGGATTACTCCCGGAGGAAAGCTGCCAGGACAGATGGGTCTTGCTGGCTTTGACCACCCCTGGGCCACCTCTCATATTCTCCTGAAACAGTGGGGTACATGAAGGCATTGCCATACCTGATCATCCCTTGCCATGCAGAGCCCAGCCTTGCATTGCCTTACAGACACCTCTGTGTACCTCCCTTGCCCTTCCTATGTCTCCATTGCATGGCCTTGTTCACCAATCTCCCACCTTGACTTTCTTACCCCTTGTTTCCTGGTCTTGTCTTGCCTGCTTCTCCTATGACTCTCTTGGCCTTGCCTAAGTCTCTCTTGCCTTGCTTTGCAAAGCCAACACTTGCCTTGCCCTGCTACCCCTCTTTCCCTCGCCTAGTCTACCCACACCTACCCACCTTTGACTGGCCTATCCATCCGATCATCACCTTTTCTGCACCACCCCTCCATGCTCTTGTCTTGCCTTGGCCTGCCTACCCTTCCCTTGCCTTGCACTGCCTTGCATAACCCTTGCCCTTCTTGACATTTGTGCCCCTTTCCAACATGGCCTTGCTTTCCTTTGCCTACCCCTCCCAATCCCTGCTTTGCCTACAGATTCCTGGCCTTCTTTTGTCTACCACTCCTTTGCCTTTTGTGGGAACCAACAGCTGGTCTGAAGGCCTCACAGACATTTCCGTTGATACAATCATTTTGTACCCGTGAGAATTGCAGAAGCAAGAAGATAAACAACAGAAAGAAGTTGTAACAGCTGCAAAAGGGACGATACTGGCTGATGTTTAGCAAAGAATGTGTGTACACTATAGACAACCAATAGTATTGTATTATAGCAAAATAATAGTCCATGCACATGTAGCTAAAAAAGTGCATAAGAGAAGATGCATAAATAATACAAGTGGTTTTTTGCCATTGCTCGGGGCAGAGAGTGTATGTGTGTCGTGACCGTCTCAACAGCAACAGCCTTGCACTGCCTTTCATAACCAGCCCCTGCCTACTGCCTCCTTCCCTGGCCTTCCATGTCTTGTCTTCCTCTCCTTTGATTTAACTTGCTTCTCCTATCTCTCCCTTGCTTGCCTTACTCCACTGACCTTTCTGTGTTCTTGCCTTGACTTGCCTAGCTGTTCCTTGCTTCACATTGCTTTGTGTAAGCATTCCCTGTTTTTATTTGCCTACCCCTTTCTTGCCTGGCCTTTCCTTGCCTAGCCTTTCTTGTCTTTGCCTGCCCTCTGCATCACTGGACTTACCTTCCTATGCCCTGCCTTCCCTACAACTTCTGGGCCTTCTCTTGCCTCGCACTCATTGGCCCTACTTTGCTGCCTGCTCACTGCTCTTGCTTTGCTTTCCCTAACTTTCCCTTGACTTGACTAGAATTGCCTAAACTTGCTTTGACTGCATTGCCTTGCCTGCATGGAAGAAAAGGCAAGGCAGGGCAAAGCAAGGAAATCATAGGCAGGGCAGGGCAAGGGAGACATAGGCAAGAGAGACGTAGCCAAGGAAGGCAAAGCAAGGGTAGGCTAGGAAAAACCAGGCAATGGTACTGAAGGCAACGCAAGGCCAAGTGACTCATAATGCCTTTCCTTGGAATGCAAAGGTCTGAATCCCAGTGTTGGTGGAGCAGATGATAAGGTCCCATGGGGAAGTAAACTCAACTGAGACATTTCTCTCCTGGCACCTCTTGTGTAGGAGCAATTCTTAGATATATTCAATATTGGCGGTAGCACGCCAGTTCCTCAGAGAGGATGACAATGCTTTTCCATGGGAAGGAAAGCACCTAGCCCCAGTGTTTCAGGTGCACATAAGAAGCTGCCTAGTGGAGGTAAAGGGCAGCAGCAACTTTCTGTCCTGGCATATTTGGTGTAGAAGCACTGCCTTGATTTGTACAAGTATGGAGTTGCTACGCCCTATTTTCAAGGCAGTCTCCTGAAAAAGTCAATTTTGGCATGTCGTTTCCACTTCTGAAAGGTGGTCTTCTGAACTCTTGGCAGTAAGCCAAGACAAGCAGCTATGCTCATCCTTGGTGTGCAGCTGATTTAGACACCAGGGCAGGTAATGTCCAGTAACAGTGTTCTGGCACATTGGATGGGAGCAGTTCCTGGATGTTTTCTATTTTGGAGGAGGAGATCCCAGTTCTTCTGAGATGGGCTCATAGTTTCTCTCTTTGGCAAAGAAAGCAGTTTTGGATCTGCATGTAGGGTGTTCTCAGCGAATTAATGGCTTTTCCTCATGGGCAGTTCTGTGGGCTATAGCTGTTGAACTGTTAGAGAAGGAATGAAAAAGCCAAGCTGTTGAATAAATTTGCATCCTGCTGACTTTAGCAGCCCCTGATAAAATTCTGTTTGCATCCTGACTCTGTGAGACTGAAGGATTATGATGGTACTTAAAGCTGAGGAGGAAAGTGCACATAGAAGAGCATGTGAATTTAATGGCTCTTCCTAGTAGGCAGTTCTCTGGGCTAGAGCTGTTGAACTGTTAGAGAGGGAATGCAAGAGCCAAGCTTCTGAGCTCTTTTCCCTGCTACCTTTAAAGTATGAGCATTCCCTGGTGCTCTCCTATTTGGATAATAAGTTAGAGTGGGTTTCACATTCACTTTGAAGAATAGAAACAGCGCCATGTGAACCTGTGCCATCAGCTTTCCTTTCCAACTAAATGTTCCTACTTGCAATCTTGCAATTCTTACTTGCAATCATGCAGAGCACCGTGCTTGAGGCTGGTGCATTGAAGAAAATTAAATTAGGGCTGTATCAGTACAAAGGAGAGATTGCCATTTGCAAAACCTCGTTTCGCTTAAGTTAGTAATATTGTAAGTGTTAATTGAGTGGTCATTGGTTGCCTATCACCATCCTGATGCACTAATTTCATCAAGTGTAAATATTGGTCACAAAAGGTGCCCATTCAGCAACCTGTTGCTGTCTCCACATGGAAGTGTCTTCCGGACGAAATCAAAAGACATTCGAAGAGCCAGGATCCGCAAAGGAACAAACTATTGCCACATGAATGGTGCTGGGCGCCATGAGGAGCAGTTAACTTTAACCTGCGCGCTGTCAGCACTCAGAAGAACAACCCCAGCATGGCAGGGGGGACTTGCAAAAGAAGGAAAGGCCCCTCACCTAGCTATAAACCACCCAAAGTGCAGAGCCAAGTTGAAAACACCACTGCTCTCAAATCAACCGTGTCAGGACAAAAAGATTTCACTGATCTCCCCCTTCCAGGTACAAACTCTTATGTGCACCACACTCAGAGGGCAATGTGAGCTCCCCAGCGCTGTCTTTCACTCTCGCAGAGTCCAGATACTAACTTGTGAACATCCTACACAAACATTAGCTCATGAAAGTGCCAGCTTGAGCAAGAACAGCAGACCCTCCCATTGCACCCCCTTGTCATCCAGAGTGCGGCGGTTTGTTGAAAATCATGGACTCGGAAAGACCAATGCAGCAACTGCTTTTCTCTCTCCTACTGCCTTTCCCTGAGCGAGAGGTAGATGGATGATGTGGACTTAGTGGAACAGAAAGAGTATGACTGTACTTATAAGGGAGGAAAACCCCCCACAGCATACTGTGCTGTGTGCAGTACACGCTCTGAAAAGAGACAAAGCTGAATGCTGCCAGCGGGCTTCGGTTCTCAGACTGCTTGCATGGGCAGAGCTGCGGGCTCTTTTAAGGATGGAAACTGGCATCTGTGAGTGTAAAGAATGTGACTTTCCACACAGCTTAGAAGAAAGGTGCATAGCCCCAGTGAGAAGTGTGTACGTGAAAGACTGGCAGAAGAAGTCGCAGTCCAGCAAGGCTGGTATCTTTTTCTTTGTGCCAAATAGGCACCTTGGGAACATGAAAGTACTTGATGGTAGCCAAACTGACAGTGAAGGCACAGAACACCGTCGGGTGTGTGCAGTGTACAGACGCAATGTAAAAGCCCTGAGTACCATTTGACTGCAGTCATAGTGCAAGTTTGCAACTGTACCATGCAAGGCCAGTGAAAGCTTCCTGTGCGGCCACATTTTCGTATTGGAGCTCGCTAGCTGGAAGTGATTCGGTTTGTCTGCAGTATCCGCTCGACTGAATGTGATGTGTCACTGGAAAGAAAAGTACAGACCAGCAGTGCGTTTGATATGGTTCAGGGGCTGCAAAGGGAATGTACAGGCCACCTCTGGGATTTTGGTCTTTGTGCATTCCCATGGCAGCAGTTCCTGGATGTTTTTGTTCTACAGTTTAGGCTCAGTGAGAGAGAAAAAATGCGAGAGCACGCATAGCAGAGCCACAGGGAGAATTGCTGAGGTATGAGTTGCGTGCTGTTCAGATACTGCCGTACCAAAGGCCTACCTAAACACTGCTGCTGATCTAGCATGTCTTTCTGTAGCAAGACTTGTTGGTACTGCAAAACAGAAGATGCGTGAGGTCAAATGAATCTGGACAGAAAATTTCAGACGAGCAGCCTATGAGTGCATGATTGAAACAGTAAATTTAGGTGACAGAATAGATCGTGGCATCGATTTGCGTAGTGTTAATATTCTCTGAAGGGAATGCAAAAAGCCAAGATGTGTTTTCCATTCTAGCTGTTCCTGACAAAAACTGAGGAATAAAACTTTCGTTCTAGATGGAATGTAACATTCAGTTCCCAGGATTTTGCACTCCAAAGTTCAACAAAAGAGTTTCCACAAGAATCTTGAGAAGAAGCACAATCACTTCCACCTAGAGCTGGAAGAGGAAGAGGCAGCGGCACAAGCAAGTGCCCTTGAGCGTCCTCCTTCCGAATGCTAGAACGTCAATTCAGCAGGCAGGAGTGCAGCAGCCACCCTTCGTCTTGCAAGCCCATACGACGCGCACACCAGCCCGGTGCTCTGCGGCTTCGTCCTTCGCCTTTTCGAGCACGCCGTACCTTCATTCTCCCGGAGGCGAACAGCGGTCTGCTTCTCGCACGGAACGCTGTGTCGGCAGCCAAGCGCTCCAGTGCACTGCTTCTGCCCAAACACGCCTGGGCCCTGCACCTCTCCTTCCCAGCGCTACGTAGCAGCACAATCTGTCCCTCTTGCGATCCCAAGCTAAGCGGAAAGCTTCTCGGCTACGTCTCCCGCAGAGAGCTGTGCCAGGACAATAAGCTTGCAAGCACTTTGCTCCTGACACTAGTGGCAACAGGGATTCGCACCACCTTCCAGGAGCAGTCCTCTTGCCTTTTACAAGGTGCAAAAGCGCCCCCTCTGTGGCGGTGCTGTCTGCCCGGTCTTTCTCGGCTCGAAGCACCACGAGGCACACAAGACTCTCTCGCAAGGACCGAAATTCCCGATAGGCGTCTCTGCGCTTTCTGCAATGCTGCACGCACAAGCCCGGTGCTCTGAGGCTTCGTTCTTCGCCTTTCGTTGTCTGGGCAGAAGAGAAGCCGAGCGAGGCCATTGTGCTTTGCCGCTTGTCAGTGTGCTGTGCACGGTTTTTCCGCAGCTCGAGCTAGCGGGAGACCCCTTCGGTTTCGCGGCGTCCACACTACCCATGGTAGCTCTCGCTCAGCGAAACTTGAAGGGGAGAAGCACTTGCTGGATGAGTCTTTCAGTGTGCAGGACTTTGAAAACACAGCAGCGCAATCGGGGCCACGAGAAGGACCGCTGAGAAGTCGCTCTCGCACAGAGAACCGTGCCAGGATGACGAGCTCGCCCAGCATTTGCCCCTGACACTTGGGGAACTCGTAGCTGCCAGTGCCTTCCAGGGGCAGTCTGCTTTCTGTCATAACCTGCATAGGGCCCGTCAGATGGTGGTGCTGTCTGCCTTCTCCTTCTCGGCCAGAGTGTACTCTGGTGCACACTGCAGTCTGGCAAGGAGCAAAGATCTTCGGTAGACATCTCGCACAGGAGAAAGTTGCCAAGAAAGAACCACGTTCTTCATCAGCCCTCTTCATGTCCCGATTGGGGTGCTGCCTTCAAAGCCTTGCACGTTGAAAGACTTCTCCAGCAAGTGCTTCTCCCCTGGCGCACTTCGCTGAGTGAGAGCTGCATGGGCAGCGTGGACTCAGCGAAACCGAAAGGGTGTCGCTGTAGCTCGAGCTGAGCAAAGAAACCGTGCACGGTGCACCGTTGGTGGGTGCAGCATGCACGCGGAAAAGCAGCAAAGTTCACTGCCATCGCTGGCCTTCTCTTCAGTCCAGACCACTTAAGGCAAACAATTTAGCTGCAGAGCACTGGGCTTGCGTGTGCAGTGCACCAAATTGCCCAAGACCAGCAAGGGCTCGTTCACAAGCAGAGTCGGCTGAGAGCATTCTTGCTTGCTCCAGAAAGGAAGCCGCAGCTATAGTGCTTCATCCCACAGCGTGGACATAGGCACTTTCCTAGTTGTTCAGCCTTGCAGAGTCCCTGCAACTAGAGCTCAGCCAGGAGCAGGCGTCAAAGCAGAAGGCTTTCCTAAAGCACGCCTCTCCAACCAGCCTTCGGAAATCGCAAATGACACTGTGGCTCTGTGCCTTTCTTCTAAGACAGACGCCCACCTTGCTTTCACTCTCGCAGCTCCCTTGGCAGCCTCCAGCAGCTGCTTTCCTGGAGAACGGCCCGAGAAGTAGAAGCCAGGGCTGGGCTGCACCTTCGCCTTCCGCACGTAAGCGGCACCAGACTCACCGGTGCGCTCTGTTCTTCCCTCCTCCGCTGCATGCTACTACCATCGTGTTCTCGGAAAGACGGAGACTGAAGGGAAGCGCAAATGCTTCCACAGAGAGCTACAAGAGGAATAAGCAGCAGCAGCACAGGAAAGTGCCGTGGAACTTCCTCCTTCCCAAGGCTATAACGTCAATTCAGCAGGCAGGAGAGTGGCAGCCACGCTCGTCTTGCAGCCCGTACAACGAGCACGCGAGCCCGGCGCTCCGCGGCTTCGTTCTTCGCCTTTTCGAGCACGCCGTACCTTCGTTCCCCCGGAGGCGGACGGTCTTCTGCTTCTCGCCCGGAACACTGTGCCCGGCAGTGCAGCGCTTTCTGCGGCAAGCTGCAAAGCGCCCGTCAGATGGCGATGCTGTCTGCCCGCTCCTCGGCTCGAGTGTACTCCGGCGCACGCTGCCGTCTCGCAAGGAGCAAAGAGCTTCGGTAGACATCTCGCACAGGAGAAAGTTGCCAAGAAAGAACCACGTTCTTCATCAGCCCTCCTCATGTCCCGATTGAGGTGCTGCCTTCAAAGCCTTGCACATTGAAAGACTTCTCCAGCAAGTGCTTCTCCCCTGGCGCACTTCGCTGAGTGAGAGCTGCATGGGCAGCGTGGACTCAGCGAAACCGAAAGGGTGTCGCTGTAGCTCGAGCTGAGCAAAGAAACCGTGCACGGTGCACCGTTGGTGGGTGCAGCATGCACGCGGAAAAGCAGCAAAGTTCACTGCCATCGCTGGCCTTCTCTTCAGTCCAGACCACTTAAGGCAAACAATTTAGCTGCAGAGCACTGGGCTTGCGTGTGCAGTGCACCAAATTGCCCAAGACCAGCAAGGGCTCGTTCACAAGCAGAGTCGGCTGAGAGCATTCTTGCTTGCTCCAGAAAGGAAGCCGCAGCTATAGTGCTTCATCCCACAGCGTGGACATAGGCACTTTCCTAGTTGTTCAGCCTTGCAGAGTCCCTGCAACTAGAGCTCAGCCAGGAGCAGGCGTCAAAGCAGAAGGCTTTCCTAAAGCACGCCTCTCCAACCAGCCTTCGGAAATCGCAAATGACACTGTGGCTCTGTGCCTTTCTTCTAAGACAGACGCCCACCTTGCTTTCACTCTCGCAGCTCCCTTGGCAGCCTCCAGCAGCTGCTTTCCTGGAGAACGGCCCGAGAAGTAGAAGCCAGGGCTGGGCTGCACCTTCGCCTTCCGCACGTAAGCGGCACCAGACTCACCGGTGCGCTCTGTTCTTCCCTCCTCCGCTGCATGCTACTACCATCGTGTTCTCGGAAAGACGGAGACTGAAGGGAAGCGCAAATGCTTCCACAGAGAGCTACAAGAGGAATAGGCAGCAGCAGCACAGGTAAGTGCCGTGGAACTTCCTCCTTCCCAAGGCTATAACGTCAATTCAGCAGGCAGGAGAGTGGCAGCCACGCTCGTCTTGCAGCCCGTACAACGAGCACGCGAGCCCGGCGCTCCGCGGCTTCGTTCTTCGCCTTTTCGAGCACGCCGTACCTTCGTTCCCCCGGAGGCGGACGGTCTTCTGCTTCTCGCCCGGAACACTGTGCCCGGCAGTGCAGCGCTTTCTGCGGCAAGCTGCAAAGCGCCCGTCAGATGGCGATGCTGTCTGCCCGCTCCTCGGCTCGAGTGTACTCCGGCGCACGCTGCCGTCTCGCAAGGAGCAAAGAGCTTCGGTAGACATCTCGCACAGGAGAAAGTTGCCAAGAAAGAACCACGTTCTTCATCAGCCCTCCTCATGTCCCGATTGAGGTGCTGCCTTCAAAGCCTTGCACATTGAAAGACTTCTCCAGCAAGTGCTTCTCCCCTGGCGCACTTCGCTGAGTGAGAGCTGCATGGGCAGCGTGGACTCAGCGAAACCGAAAGGGTGTCGCTGTAGCTCGAGCTGAGCAAAGAAACCGTGCACGGTGCACCGTTGGTGGGTGCAGCATGCACGCGGAAAAGCAGCAAAGTTCACTGCCATCGCTGGCCTTCTCTTCAGTCCAGACCACTTAAGGCAAACAATTTAGCTGCAGAGCACTGGGCTTGCGTGTGCAGTGCACCAAATTGCCCAAGACCAGCAAGGGCTCGTTCACAAGCAGAGTCGGCTGAGAGCATTCTTGCTTGCTCCAGAAAGGAAGCCGCAGCTATAGTGCTTCATCCCACAGCGTGGACATAGGCACTTTCCTAGTTGTTCAGCCTTGCAGAGTCCCTGCAACTAGAGCTCAGCCAGGAGCAGGCGTCAAAGCAGAAGGCTTTCCTAAAGCACGCCTCTCCAACCAGCCTTCGGAAATCGCAAATGACACTGTGGCTCTGTGCCTTTCTTCTAAGACAGACGCCCACCTTGCTTTCACTCTCGCAGCTCCCTTGGCAGCCTCCAGCAGCTGCTTTCCTGGAGAACGGCCCGAGAAGTAGAAGCCAGGGCTGGGCTGCACCTTCGCCTTCCGCACGTAAGCGGCACCAGACTCACCGGTGCGCTCTGTTCTTCCCTCCTCCGCTGCATGCTAC
>NW_027184034.1:10000-15000 GCF_041296385.1 Aphelocoma coerulescens | reverse complement strand
GCTTAGCGCCGGGGGACGCCCCTTGGCTTCACCCGGCCCCGCCCGGCCGGGCGCGCAGCGCCGGGCCACGCTGGTTGGCTTCGCCCGGCCCCGCTCGGCCTAACGCTTAGCGCCGGGGTAGACCTGGTTGCTTCGCCCGGTTCCGCCCGGCTGGGCGCTTAGCGCCGGCGGACACCTGTTGGCTTCTCCGGCTCCGCCCAGCCGGGTGCTTAACGCCGGCCGACGCTTGTTGGCTTTGCCAGGCCCCGCCCGGCCGGGCGCTTAGCGCCGGGCCACGCCTCTTGGCTTCGCCATGCCCCGCCCGGCTGGGCGCTTAGCACCGGGCGACGCCTGTTGGCTTCCCCCGTCCGGCCCTATGGGTTTGCCGTGTAGCTCTGGGCAGACCTCCTTCTCCAGGCCCCGCTTGGAACCCTAGTCACATGAGCGGCCCGTAGATTTGTTTCCTTTGTAGATTTCTCCTCCTGGAGCTCGGGGCCTGCCCCCTGCCCACCTCCCCTCCCCCCCACCCCCCCAATGTGGGTGGACCCGGCCTCCCCTCCTGGTGCTGGGGAGACCAGGTCTCGTCGATCGGACCCGCAGCCCCGGGACCCAGTCCAGGCCCGCGAGCACGTCTTGGGCGGCCAGCCCGCACGTCTGGCAGCCCCGCACGCACCCGCCACACACGGCAGCTCGCACGCGCTGGTCCCCCCCTCCCCCCCCCCCGCCCCGAAAGCTGGGACGTGAAGGCGAGTGACTTTCGGTCCCAGACGGCGGCGTCCCTTCTGGCTCCATGCCTGAGCGGCCGTCAGCGTCACCCCCTGCCGCGCGCTTCCCCAGCTCCAGCCCGCCCTGTCGCCACCCTGCCTGCAGCCCGCTCCCCATGCCACTGCCGGAGAGGGAAGGAGGGACTCTTTAGGAGCCGGCGGCGTTCCCGCCGCCTCCGTGCCAAAACGGCCAGCAGCATCCGCTCTCTAAGCCCGGCTCCCGGCCCTCGAAAGCCTGCCGTGCCCTTGCCCCACCTCCCACCTTGATTTCTGCATCTCTCACTCCCTCATCCGCCCGCCTCGCTTCCGTCCTGCCGCAGGCTTGACCGGGGCTGGGGGTAGGCAGGAAGGAACGCCATCGAACCGAGAGGCTCAGAGCGACCTGAACAGGATGCTTCTTCAAAAAGAGACAGTGCCAAGCATCCCGCCACCACCTCCAGACTGTCGCTGGCCCTACTTCTGCACCAGGCTCTCGGCCTGCTCGCCGAACACCCTGGCTGCCTCGGCACCCAAGTCCTCGCCCCCCTGCTGCTGCCGTCGCCGCCGTCCGAACTGGCTGATGGGACCCTGGGCAGGGGCGAGAAAAGTCTGAGGGTGGCGCCAGGGAGGCAGATGGTGGAGAGCAGGAGTGCCCCCAACCCTCGAGAGACAGGGCGACGGGAGGGAGGGGGACGGAGCGCATCTGCGGCAAGTGTGCGCGTCCATGCGCAGGCGTGCCTATGTCTGTGTGTGTCTGTCTGTGTCGATGAGTGTGCAGCTGTGGCCGTCCGCGGCAAAAAGAGAGGGGGGCGGCGGGGCTGTGAGTGGGTCTGAGAGTCCCTGTGTCTGCCTATCTCTCCGTGTGAACATGGGCCGGGGGCCGCCCGCTCCCTGCCAGCATCGGGCGCCTCGGCGCGGCGCCCCCGCGGCCCGCCGGAGCGGCGGCGGGGGCCGGGGACCTCGGCGGACCCTGAAAGAACCGGCCCGAAGGCGGCCGCCCGGCCCCGGCCCCGGCCCCGGCCCCGGCCGCCGGCCCCGGCCCCGGCCCCGGCCCCGGCCGCCGGCCCCGGCCCCGGCCCGGGCCCCCGCCCCGGCCCTCGCCGGCGGGCGGGGCTCGTCCCGCCGGGGCTCGCCCGCTGCCTGCCGGCCTCGGGCACCGGGGCGCGGCGCCCCCGCGGCCCCCCGAAGCGGCGGCGGGAGACGGGGACCTCGGCGGACCCCGAAAGAACCGGCCCGAAGGCGGCCGCCCGGTCCCCCCGGCCTCGGCCCCGGCCCCTCCTGGTGGGCGGGGCCAGTCGCGCCGGCGGCCATCGGCTTCGTTCCCTGTTCCTATGCACCTGCTTCCCCTCCCCGCTGTCTCCCTAGAGGTGCTCTGCTCTGGTGGGGCTGGGCGTGGTGCCCGGGGTGGGGTGGGGAGGGGCGTCCGTTTTGGTGCGTCAATGTGTGTGGGCTGGCCGAGCTAAGGGCACACGATCCTCCCGAGCGTGGCCGGCTGTGGTGTGGGCGCCCAAGAAAACGGAGTAAAATTCGCAAAGAATTTTTTTTTTCCCCAGGAAACTTCCTTGTTCCTAGCAGAAGAAAGATGTACTCGTTCAAAAATTAAAGGTTGAGTTTTGTCGAAAATACGTATTGGTCTTGAAACCGGGTTCTCAGGCGGGACAGGGCTGCTAGAGCCATACGGTTCCGGGGCGTTCCGGGGCTGTGGGGTTCCCCCGGCTCAGGGATGGCAGGAGGATGCCTTGTCTCCGGGGTCGGCTGCGGCCACCAGCGGTTGCCGGAGCCGTCAGCGTACTGTCCCGGCAGCGTCCGGCCAGAGGGCGAACAGGTCTACCCGGATCCGGGCTCGGCCGCGGCCGCCGGCCGTGCCACGAAACCGCCCGCGTGGCTCCCCTGGCGGCGCCCGGTCTCGGCGTGAACAGGTCTACCCGGCCCGGGGACGGCTCCGGGCGGACAGGTCTACCCGGATCCGGGCCCGGCCGCGGCCGCCGCCCGGCCCTCGCCGGCGGGCGGGGCTCGTCCCGCCGGGGCTCGCCCGCTGCCTGCCGGCCTCGGGCACCTGGGCGCGGCGCCCCCGCGGCCCCCCGAAGCGGCGGCGGGAGACGGGGACCTCGGCGGACCCCGAAAGAACCGGCCCGAAGGCGGCCGCCCGGTCCCCCCGGCCTCGGCCCCGGCCCCTCCTGGTGGGCGGGGCCAGTCGCGCCGGCGGCCATCGGCTTCGTTCCCTGTTCCTATGCACCTGCTTCCCCTCCCCGCTGTCTCCCTAGAGGTGCTCTGCTCTGGTGGGGCTGGGCGTGGTGCCCGGGGTGGGGTGGGGAGGGGCGTCCGTTTTGGTGCGTCAATGTGTGTGGGCTGGCCGAGCTAAGGGCACACGATCCTCCCGAGCGTGGCCGGCTGTGGTGTGGGCGCCCAAGAAAACGGAGTAAAATTCGCAAAGAATTTTTTTTTTCCCCAGGAAACTTCCTTGTTCCTAGCAGAAGAAAGATGTACTCGTTCAAAAATTAAAGGTTGAGTTTTGTCGAAAATACGTATTGGTCTTGAAACCGGGTTCTCAGGCGGGACAGGGCTGCTAGAGCCATACGGTTCCGGGGCGTTCCGGGGCTGTGGGGTTCCCCCGGCTCAGGGATGGCAGGAGGATGCCTTGTCTCCGGGGTCGGCTGCGGCCACCAGCGGTTGCCGGAGCCGTCAGCGTACTGTCCCGGCAGCGTCCGGCCAGAGGGCGAACAGGTCTACCCGGATCCGGGCTCGGCCGCGGCCGCCGGCCGTGCCACGAAACCGCCCGCGTGGCTCCCCTGGCGGCGCCCGGTCTCGGCGTGAACAGGTCTACCCGGCCCGGGGACGGCTCCGGGCGGACAGGTCTACCCGGATCCGGGCCCGGCCCCGGCCGCCGCCCGGCCCTCGCCGGCGGGCGGGGCTCGTCCCGCCGGGGCTCGCCCGCTGCCTGCCGGCCTCGGGCACCTGGGCGCGGCGCCCCCGCGGCCCCCCGAAGCGGCGGCGGGAGACGGGGACCTCGGCGGACCCCGAAAGAACCGGCCCGAAGGCGGCCGCCCGGTCCCCCCGGCCTCGGCCCCGGCCCCTCCTGGTGGGCGGGGCCAGTCGCGCCGGCGGCCATCGGCTTCGTTCCCTGTTCCTATGCACCTGCTTCCCCTCCCCGCTGTCTCCCTAGAGGTGCTCTGCTCTGGTGGGGCTGGGCGTGGTGCCCGGGGTGGGGTGGGGAGGGGCGTCCGTTTTGGTGCGTCAATGTGTGTGGGCTGGCCGAGCTAAGGGCACACGATCCTCCCGAGCGTGGCCGGCTGTGGTGTGGGCGCCCAAGAAAACGGAGTAAAATTCGCAAAGAATTTTTTTTTTCCCCAGGAAACTTCCTTGTTCCTAGCAGAAGAAAGATGTACTCGTTCAAAAATTAAAGGTTGAGTTTTGTCGAAAATACGTATTGGTCTTGAAACCGGGTTCTCAGGCGGGACAGGGCTGCTAGAGCCATACGGTTCCGGGGCGTTCCGGGGCTGTGGGGTTCCCCCGGCTCAGGGATGGCAGGAGGATGCCTTGTCTCCGGGGTCGGCTGCGGCCACCAGCGGTTGCCGGAGCCGTCAGCGTACTGTCCCGGCAGCGTCCGGCCAGAGGGCGAACAGGTCTACCCGGATCCGGGCTCGGCCGCGGCCGCCGGCCGTGCCACGAAACTGCCCGCGTGGCTCCCCTGGCGGCGCCCGGTCTCGGCGTGAACAGGTCTACCCGGCCCGGGGAAGGCTCCGGGCGGACAGGTCTACCCGGATCCGGGCCCGGCCGCGGCCGCCGGCCGCGCCCCGAAACCGTCGGCGTGGCGCCGCGGTGGTGCCCGGTCGCGGGGCGAACAGGTCTACCCAGCTCCGGCGGGACTTAGGCAAATTTCGGCAGGGGCCGGGTAGACCTGTTGCCCCACCCGTCCTGGAAGTTCACCAAGGGGTCGCTGTTTCTGGCTGCCTCCAGTTGCGTCATGGTAGGAGGCGGCGTGCGCCAGCGCACCGCCCCGGTCAAGTACGATTGGTTCTCTTGGAGGCGTCCGGGGCCTTGGACTCGTCTGTCCGTATTATGGGAGCGGGTGATGGGCCGTGTCCCCGCAGGCTGGCGGTGCCTGTGTCGAAGGTCGAGAGCGGCGGCCGCGCGCGCGGTTGCCAGAACGAAGAGTGTCGAATAAGCGGGATATGAGTCGCGTGGCTTTTATCCTGGTTTCACAGCCCCAGTTGATGGGAAAGGCCGAAAAAGAGAGAGACTGTGTGAGCCGCTTGTCGGCCTAGGTGGGGTGGCGAG
>NW_027184034.1:2500-5000 GCF_041296385.1 Aphelocoma coerulescens | reverse complement strand
GTGGGCACGCGGCCCGAGTCCTCCCGAGCCCGGCTCTTCTCGGTGTGCGAGAGCCGCCTGCGTGCGGGAGGGAGGGGTGCTCGGCACGGCCCCTCCCGGAGGTGCGCTCGCCCCCATTCCCTCGTCCCCGTCGCTCGGTGGCCGACGCACCGGCGAGCGATGGCGCAAAGGGCGAGGGCAAAGGGGGGGTGCGGACGCCTTCGGGGGTCGGGGGAGGCGGCTCCTCCGACCCTTTCCCGCACCAGGGCGGGTTTTTGCCGCCTGGCAAAAATCCCGCTCCCGGCCGAGCGGCCCCGCGCGCAAGAGGTGTGCTCCCGGGGGTCGGGCGTTCCGGGTCGCGTGCCCGGGGTCCGTGCACGCGTGAACCCGCTGCCGGGGGGGGCGCGTGGTGGCGGCGGTGGCATTCCTTGTTGCCGTCGTCACCCGCGGCCTCTCGGCGGGGGTGAGCGAGGCTCTCTTGGTGCCGGGTCGCAGCCCCGCGCTGGCGGGGCGGCCCGAGCCGCGGTGGTCCTCTTGGGTGCAGTGCCGGGCTACTGAGGGAAACCCCGGGCCCCGAGAAGGACGCTGCGGTGGTGGCGGTGGATGGCGGGCGCGCCCCCGCGGGTGGACGCTCCCCTGAGGGCGGCAGCAGGGGAGGCACCCCCGCGGGGCCATCCAGGTCGTTTCCCTCGCCCCAGGGCCAGGTACCTAGCGCTCCGCGCCTCGGCGGCCTCGGAGCCTCTCGGCGTCGTCAAACGCTGGGGGCTGTAGGGCCGCGGAGCCGGGCGGAGGTTTAAAGACTCGGGCGGCTCGGTGCGCCCCGCCGTAGGCGGCGGGCGGCGGCGACGGCGGGTGCCGGGCGGCGGCGCGGTGCCATCCGCGAGGGGGTAGGGAGCGTCTCCCGCCGATCCCCCCTGCGGTGGTGACCGTCGCGGCCGGCCGTGCTCGTCGTCGTCGTGGCTCCGCCGCGTGCGCGCGCGGGCAGCCGTGCCGGGGAGGGGCGCCCTGCCCCCCCCTCTCTGCGGCCCGGTCTCGGCAGAGGGACCGTGTTGGCGCGGTCGGCCGCGGGGGCCGGCCCGCTCGCTTCGAAGCGGGCGACGGTGGCGGAGGGCGCGTGCTCTCCGCCCTTCCGCGGCTGCGGGGCCGTGCGGCTGCCGGGGCCCGCTTGCGCTCTCCTTTGGCCGCCGCCACAGGCTCGCGTGTGGCGCCGCGCCTGGCGCTGCCGCGCCTCTCCCCTCGACGGCCTTCTCTCCTTGGACGCACCGGTGGCGCCGGTCGCCGGCCGTCCCCGCTCGACCGCCTTGCCCGCCCAGGTTGAGTGCTCGGCGGTCCCTCCGTCGCTGGAGGCCGGCGAGTGCGGGTGACCCCGGGCCGGGCGGTGGCGTCGCCGCTCGGCGAGTGTCCCCCTGGGGGACGGTCGGCCGGAAGGTGCCCGCTGTCGCCGCCGGCGGTCCCGTCCCGGGCCCTGCCCGTCGCTTCCCCGTCGCCCTTCCCGGCCGCGTGTGGGGCCGAAGGGGTGCGGGCGGCCGCGGGGGCGCTTCCCTGCCCGGTCTCCGCGTGGAAACGAGGAGAGCGGGCGTTGCTCCCCGGCTCAGCCCCGTACGCCTTCTGCCGGGCGCGTGCCCGCAGAAGGGGCTCCGAAGGTGCGAAGCGGCGGCGGCGGTTCCGGGAGGGCGGTCGCGGTGGCGGTGGGTCTTGCCGTCCGGCAGGCCTCGGGTGCTCGCGATGCCGACTCGGTTCCCGGCGGCGCCCGCCTCCGGTGCCGGCGGCGGAGCCCGGCTTGCCAGGCACTTTGCCTTCCCGGCGGGAGCGGTCCCGCGGGGGGGCGCCGGTGGAGCGGTGTCGCCGCGTGCGTCTTGGGCGTTGCGGGTCGCTGGGGAGCGCCGGCTGCGCGGTGACGCGGCGGCGCTCTGCGAGTCTGTGGAGCGGCGAAGGGAGCGAGCGTGAGCGGGGCCTGGTGGCCGTTACCCCCCCGCCGGCCGTGGGCGTGTGTCGTCTCGCGATCGAGGCCGGGCGGGATCTGATGGCCCCTGCGGTCTGGCGCGCGCGCGCCACGCCAGCCCTCTGTGCGGAGGCCGGGCCGAGCCCGGGCGCCTGGGCCGCCTCCGAAGGACGGCATGCCGGGGCGGCGTCTCCCCTTGCACGGGGGGAGGCGGTCGGGAGCGCGGGCTCCCCCGCCTTTGACGGCCTTCGGAGCGTTCCGTGGGTTTTCTCCTTTTTTTTTTCCCTCCTCCGTTCGTTGTGTGCTCGTACGGTCGAAGCGAGGCGCGCGCGCCAGCGCGCGTCCTTGCCGAAAGAGACACAGGGTCTGCTTGACGTGAGCGGTCCCGGCCCCTCCGCGCGTGCGGAGTCGGTGCCGAAAGCCAGACAACTCTTAGCGGTGGATCACTCGGCTCGTGCGTCGATGAAGAACGCAGCTAGCTGCGAGAATTAATGTGAATTGCAGGACACATTGATCATCGACACTTCGAACGCACTTGCGGCCCCGGGTTCCTCCCGGGGCTACGCCTGTCTGAGCGTC
>NW_027184033.1:0-23391 GCF_041296385.1 Aphelocoma coerulescens | reverse complement strand
AAAATCCCCGGAAAACACCAAAAAAATCCCTGAAATACCCCAAAAAAACACCCCGAAAAACCCAAAAAACCGCCCCGGGATAGCCCAAAAAAAAAGCCAAAAACTGCCCCGGAATAGCCAAAAAAAATCCCCGAAATACCCCAAAAAACTGCCCCGGGATAGCCCCAAAAAAAAGCCAAAAACTGCCCCGGAATAGCCCAAAATAACCCCAAAAATGGCCCCGGAATAGCCCAAAAAACCGCCACGAAATACCCCAAAAATCCCAAAAAAAACTGTCCCGAATAGCCCCAAAAAAACCACAAAAACTGTCCGAATAGCCCAAAAGAACCGCCCCGAAAAACCCCAAAAAAATCCCCGGAAAACACCAAAAAACCGCCCCGGGATAGCCCAAAATAACCCCGAAATACCCCAAAAACCGCCCCGGAATAGCCCAAAAAAATCCCCGAAAAAAACCAAAAAACTGCCCCGAAATACCCCAAAAAATCCCCGGAAAACACCAAAAAGATCCACGGAAAACCTAAAAAAACCGCCCCGAAAAACCCCCAAAAACCGCCCGAAAAACCCCAAAAACCGCCCCGAAAAACCCCAAAAACCGCCCCGGGATAGCCCCAAAAAAAAGCCAAAAACTGCCCCGGAATAGCCCAAAAAACCCCGAAAAATGGCCCCGGAATAGCCCAAAAAACCGCCACGAAATACCCCAAAAATCCCAAAAAACCTGTCCCGAAATAGCCCCAAAAAAAACCCAAAAAACTGTCCGAATAGCCCAAAAGAACCGCCCCGAAAAACCCCAAAAAAATCCCCGGAAAACCTCAAAAAACCGCCCCGGGATAGCCCAAAATAACCCCGAAATACCCCAAAAACCGCCCCGGAATAGCCCAAAAAAATCCCCGAAAAAAACCAAAAAACTGCCCCGAAATACCCCAAAAAAATCCCCGGAAAACACCAAAAAGATCCACGGAAAACCCCAGAAAACCGCCCCGAAAAACCTCAAAAACCGCCCCGAAAAACCCCAAAAAACCGCCCCGGAATAGCCAAAAAAATCCCCGAAAAAAACAAAAAAACCGCCCCGAAATACCCCAAAAAATCCCTGGAAAACACCAAAAAAATCCCCGAAATACCCCAAAAAACCACCCCGAAAAACCCCAAAAAACCGCCCCGGGATACCCCAAAAAAAAGCCAAAACCTGCCCCGGAATAGCCCAAAAAAATCCCCGAAATACCCCAAAAAACTGCCCCGGGATAGCCCAAAAAAAAAGCCAAAAACTGCCCCGGAATAGCCCAAAAAACCCCAAAAATGGCCCTGGAATAGCCCAAAAAAACGCCACGAAATACCCCAAAAATCCCCAAAAAAACTGTCCCGAAATAGCCCCAAAAAAACCCCAAAAGAACCGCCCCGAAAAACCCCAAAAAATCCCCGGAAAACCTCAAAAAACCGCCCCGGGATAGCCCAAAATAACCCCGAAATACCCCAAAAACCGCCCCGGAATAGCCCAAAAAAATCCCCGAAAAAACCCAAAAAACCGCCCCGAAATACCCCAAAAAATCCCCGGAAAACACCAAAAAGATCCACGGAAAACCCCAGAAAACCGCCCCGAAAAACCCCCAAAAACCGCCCCGAAAAACCCCAAAAACCGCCCCGAAAAACCCCCAAAAAATCCCCGGAAAACCACCAAAAAACCGCCCCGGGATAGCCCAAAATAACCCCGAAATACCCCAAAAACCGCCCCGGAATAGCCCAAAAAAATCCCCCGAAAAAACCCAAAAAACTGCCCAGGAATAGCCCAAAATAATCCCAAAAAACCGCCCCGGGATAGCCCCAAAAAAAAGCCAAAAACTGCCCGGAATAGCCCAAAAAACCCCAAAAACCGCCCCGAAATAACCCGAAAAAAAACCAAAAAATCTGCCCCGAAATACCCAAAAAACCACCCAAAAAACCCCCAAAAAAACCCACGAAATTCCCCCAAAAAATCCCCGAAAAACCCCAAAATTCCCCAAAAACCGCCACAAAATATCCCAAAAAACTCCAAAAAACTGTCCCAAAATACCCCGAAAAACCCAAAAAACAACAAAAAAAAAAACCAAAAACCCTACAAAAATCCCCCCCCAAAAAAACCCAAAAAACCGCCACTAAAAATCCCAAAAAATCCCAAAAAACTGTCCCAAAATACCCCAAAACCCCCCAAAATACCCAAAAAAAAACCAAAAACCCGCCCCGAAATACCCCAAAAAGCCCAAACACCCCAAAAACCTCTCCCGAAAAACCCCAAAACCCCTAAAAAACCCCAAAACCCCTAAAAAACCCCAAAAATGCCCCCAAAATATCCCCAAAAAAACCAAAAACCCCAAAAAACCCCCAGAAACCCCAAAAATGGCCCCAAATTATCCCAAAAAAACCCCCCAAACCCCCAAAAAACCCTACAAAAAAACCCCAAAACCCCCCAAAAAACCAAAAAAATCGCCCCAAAATATCCCCAAAAACCCCCAAAAAAGCCCAAAACCCCCCAAAAACTCTCCCGAAATACCCCAAAACCCCCTAAAAAACCCCAAAAAGTTGCCCCAAAAAAACCCCAAAAACCTCTCCCGAAATACCAAAAAAAACCCCCAAAAAAACCCAAAAACTGCCCCAAAATACCCCAAAAAAAAACCCCAAAAACCCAGAATCCACCCCCCAAAAAACCAGATCTTCCCAAAAAAAAAACCCCAAAACCCAAAAAAACCCAAAATACCCAAAAAACCCCCCAAAATCGCTCCGAAATATCCCCAAAAAAGCCCAAAAAGCCCCAAAACCTCTCCCGAAATACCCCAAAAAACCCAAAAAATACCCAACCCCCCCAAAAAAAACCCCAAAAATCGCCCCGAAATACCCCAAAATACCCCAAAAAACCCCAAAATACCCCAAAAAACCCCAAAACCCCTAAAAAACCCCAAAAACCTCTCCCAAAATTCCCCAAAAACCCCCCCAATCTTCCCAAAAAACCCCACAAACCCCAAAAACCCCAAAATCCCCCCAAAATCCCCCAAAAAGGGGAAAATTTGGGGTCGTTTTTGGGGGGAATTGGGGGGGATTTGGGGCGGTTTTGGGGTCTTGGGGGGGTTTTGGGGTCTCTGGGGGGGGTCTCTGATTTTTGGGGTCGTTTTGGGGCTTTTGGGGTCTCTGGGGGGTCTCTGGGGGGATTTTGGGGTTTCTGGGGGGGGTCTCTGATTTTTGGGGTCCAGGGGGATTTTTGGGGTCTCTGGGGGGGGAATTTGGGGTGGATTTGGGGTCCCGAGGGGGTTTTGGGGTCTCTGGGGGGGTTTTGGGGTTTCTGGGGGGGGGGTCTCTGATTTTTGGGGTCGTTTTGGGATTTTTGGGGTCCAGGGGGGATTTTTGGGGTCCAGGGGGGATTTTGGGGTGGATTTGGGGTCCCGGGGGGGTTTTGGGGTCTCTGGGTGGCTTTGGGGTCTTTGGGGGGATTTTTGGGGTCTCTGGGGGGGTTTTGGGGTCTCTGGGGGGGTCTCTGATTTTTGGGGTCCCTGGGGGAATTTTGGGGTCCCGGGGGGGTTTTCGGGGGGGTTTTGGGGTCTCTGGGGGAATTTTGGGGTCTCCGGGGGGGCGGTCTCTGATTTTTGGGGTTTCTGGGGGGGGTTCTGAGGGGGATTTGGGGGTCCCGGAGGGGTTTTGGGGGTCTCTGGGGGGGGTCTCTGATTTTTGGGGTCTCTGGGAGGGTTTTGGGGTCTTTGGGGGGGGTCTCTGATTTTTGGGGTCGTTTTCGGGGTTTTGGGGTCCAGGGGAGTTTTGGGGTCTCTGGGGGAATTTTGGGGTCGCGGGGGGGGTTTTGGGATCTCTGGGGGGGGTCTCTGATTTTTTGGGGTGTCTGGGGGGGTTCTGAGGGGGATTTGGGGGTCCCGGAGGGGTTTTGGGGTCTCTTGGGGGGGTTTTGGGGTCTCGGGGGGGTTTTGGGGTCTCTGGGGGGATTTTTGGGGTCTCTGGGCCGGTTTTGGGGTCTCGGGGAGGTTTGGGGTCCCGGGGGGGATCTCTGATTTTTGGGGTCTCTGGGGGGGATTTTGGGGTCCCTGGGGGAATTTTGGGGTCTCGGGGGGGGTTTGGGGGGGGATTTTGGGGTCTCTGGGGGAATTTTGGGGTCTCTGGGAGGGGTCTCTGATTTTTGGGGTCTCTGGGAGGATTTTGGGGTCTCTGGGTGGGTTTTGGGGTCTCTGGGGGGGGGGTCTCTGGTTTTTGGGGTCTCTGGGGGGGGGTCTCTGATTTTTTGGGGTCTCTGGGGGGGTTTTGGGGTCTCCGGGGGGGGGGTCTCTGATTTTTGGGGTCTCCGGGGGGGGGGTCTCTGATTTTTGGGGTCTCTGGGGGGGGTCTCTGATTTTTTGGGGTCTCTGGGGGAGTTTTGGGGTGTCTGGGGGGGGATCTCTGATTTTTGGGGTCTCTGGGGGGGTTCTGAGGGGGATTTGGGGGTCCCGGAGGGGTTTTGGGGTCTCTTGGGGGGGTTTTGGGGTCTCGGGGTGGTTTTGGGGTCCAGGGGGGAGTTTTGGGGTCTCTGGGGGGATTTTGGGGTCTCTGGGGGGGGGGGGTCTCTGATTTTTGGGGTCTCTGGGGGGGATTTTGGAGTCTCGGGGGGATTTTGGGGTCCCTGGGGGAATTTTGGGGTCCCGGGGGGGGTTTGGGGGCGGATTTTGGGGTCTCTGGGGGAATTTTGGGGTCTCTGGGGGGGTCTCTGATTTTTGAGGTCTCTGGGTGGGTTTTGGGGTCTCTGGGTGGGTTTTGGGGTCTCTGGGGGGGGTCTCTGATTTTTGGGGTCTCTGGGGGGATTTTGGGGTCCCTGGGGGAATTTTGGGGTCCCGGGGGGGTTTGGGGGGGGATTTTGGGGTCTCTGGGGGAATTTTGGGGTCCCGGGGGGGGGTCTCTGATTTTTGGGGTTTCTGGGGGGGTTTGGGGGGGAGTTCTGGGGTCTTGGGGGGTTTTGGGGTCTCTGGGGGGGTTTCTGATTTTTGGGGTCTCTGGGAGGATTTTGGGGTCTCTGGGTGGGTTTTGGGGTCTCCGGGGGGGGGGGTCTCTGATTTTTTGGGGGTCTCTGGGGGGGGTCTCTGATTTTTGGGGTCCCCCCGCAGTGCTGAGCGTGGGCGAGGGGGGGTTCTGGGAGGGCCAGGCCCGCGGCCGGGTCGGGTGGTTCCCGTCCGAGTGCGTGGAGGAGGTGCCCCCCCGGACCCCCGAGGGCAAGACAGGTACCCCAAAACCCCCCCTGAACCCCAAAATCCATCCTGGTACCCCAAAACCCCCCCCGAACCCCAAAATCCACCCTGGTACCCCAAAACCCCCCCCCGAACCCCAAAATCCACCCTGGTACCCCAAAACCCCCCCCTGAACCCCAAAATCCTTCCCAAAACCCCCCCCCCTGAACCCCGAAATTCACCCTGGTACCCCAAAACCCCCCCGAACCCCAAAATCCACCCCAAAACCCCCCCCGAACCCCAAAATCCTCCCTGGTACCCCCAAAACCCCCCCCCGAACCCCGAAATCCACCCCAAAACCCCCCCCGAACCCCAAAATCCTCCCTGGTACCCCAAAATCCACCCTGGTACCCCAAAACCCCCCCCCTGAAACCCCAAAATCCATCCTGGTACCCCAAAACCCCCCCCCGAACCCCCAAAATCCACCCTGGTACCCCAAAACCCCCCCTGAACCCCGAAATCCACCCCAAAACCTCCCCCTGAACCCCGAAATCCACCCTGGTACCCCAAAATCCACCCTGGTACCCCAAAACCCCCCCCCTGAACCCCAAAATCCACCCTGGTACCACCAAAACCCCCCCTGAACCCCAAAATCCACCCCAAAACCCCCCCTGAACCCCAAAATCCACCCTGGTACCCCAAACCCCCCCCTGAACCCCAAAATCCACCCTGGTACCCCAAAACCCCCCCCGAACCCCAAAATCCACCCCAAAACCCCCCCTGAACCCCGAAATCCACCCTGGTACCCCAAAATCCACCCTGGTACCCCAAAACCCCCCCCCCTGAACCCCAAAATCCACCTGGTACCCCAAAACCCCCCCCCGAACCCCAAAATCCACCCCAAAACCTCCCTGAACCCCGAAATCCACCCTGGTACCCCAAAACCCCCCCCTGAACCCCGAAATCCACCCCAAAACCCCCCCTGAACCCCGAAATCCACCCTGGTACCCAAAACCCCCCCTGAACCCCGAAATCCACCCCAAACCCCCCCCCTGAACCCCAAAATCCACCCTGGTACCCCAAAACCCCCCCCGAACCCCAAAATCCACCCCAAAAGCCCCCCTGAACCCCAAAATCCACCCCAAAACCTCCCCTGAACCCCGAAATCCTCCCTGGTACCCCAAAACCCTCCCCTGAACCCCGAAATCCTCCCCAACCCCCCCCTGAACCCCGAAATCCTTCCCAAAACCCCCAAATCCTCCCTGGTACCCCAAAATCCCCCCTGAACCCCAAAATCCTTACTGGCACCCCAAAACCTCCCCTGGACCCACCCTGGACCCCAAAATCCTCCCCCTTGACCCCAAACCCCCCCCCGGCACCCCAAAATCCTCCCTGGTACCCCAAAATCCCCCCCTTGACCCCATAAACCCCCCCTGACCCCAAAACCCCCCCAAAACCCCCAAACCCCCCCCTTGACCCCAAAACCCCCCCTTGACCCCATAACCCCCCCGACCCCAAAACCCCCCAAAAACCCCAAATACCCCCAACCCCCCTTGACCCCATAAATCCCCCCAAACCCCCCCTTGACCCCAAACCCCCCCTTGACCCCAAACCCCCCCTGACCCCATAAAACCCTCCTGACCCCATAACCCCCCCTTGACCCCAAAACCCCCCAAAAACCCCATAACCCCCCAAAAACCCCAAATACCCCCAACCCCCCTTGACCCCATAAATCCCCCCCTAACCCCCCCTTGACCCCAAACCCCCCCTGACCCCATAAATCCCCCCTGACCCCATAAATCCCCCCTTGACCCCATAACCCTCCCGACCCCAAAACCCCCAAAAACCCCAAATACCCCCAACCCCCCCTGACCCTATAAATCCCCCCTAACCCCCCCTTGACCCCAAACCCCCCAACCCCAAAACCCCCCAAATCCCCCCCTGAACCCCAATCCCCCCTGAACCCCCTGACCCCATAAATCCCCCCTAACCCCCCCTTGACCCCAAACTCCCCCTGATCCCAAAACCCCCCAAAACCCCATAAACCCCCCCTTGACCCCAAAACCCCCCTGACCCCATAACCCCCCAAAAACCCCAAAACCCCCCAAAACCCCATAACCCCCCCGACCCCAAAACCCCCCAAAAACCCCAAATACCCCCAACCCCCCTTGACCCCATAAATCCCCCCAAGCCCCCCCTTGACCCCAAACCCCCCCTTGACCCCAACCCCCCCCGACCCCATAAAACCCCCCCGACCCCATAAACCCCCCCTGACCCCAAAACCCCCAAAAACCCAAATACCCCCAACCCCCCCTTGACCCCATAAATCCCCCCAAACCCCCCCTTGACCCCAAACCCCCCCCGACCCCATAAAACCCCCCCCTGACCCCATAAACCCCCCAAAACCCCATAACCCCCCCCTGACCCCATAACCCCCCCCGACCCCAAAACCCCCCAAAAACCCCAAATACCCCCAACCCCCCTTGACCCCATAAATCCCCCCAAACCCCCCCTTGACCCCAAACCCCCCCCGACCCCATAAACCCCCCCTGACCCCATAAACCCCCCCTTAACCCCATAAACCCCCCCTTGACCCCAAAACCCCCCTGACCCCATAAACCCCCCCATGACCCCAAAACCCCCCTGACCCCATAAACCCCCCAACCCCAAAACCCCCCAAAAACCCCAAATACCCCCAACCCCCCTTGACCCCATAAATCCCCCAAAACCCCAAACCCCCCCTTGACCCCATAAATCCCCCCTAACCCCCCCTTGACCCCAAACCCCCCCTGACCCCAAACCCCCCCGACCCCATAAACCCCCCTTGACCCCAAAACCCCCCCGACCCCATAAACCCCCCCTGACCCCATAAATCCCCCCTTGACCCCATAAAACCCTCCCTGACCCCATAACCCCCCCCTTGACCCCATAACCCCCCCCGACCCCAAAACCCCCCAAAAACCCCAAATACCCCCAACCCCCCCTGACCCTATAAATCCCCCCTAACCCCCCCTTGACCCCAAACCCCCCCATGACCCCATAACCCCCCCCGACCCCATAAACCCCCCCTTGACCCCATAACCCCCCAAAAACCCCAAATACCCCCAACCCCCCCTGACCCTATAAATCCCCCCAAACCCCCCCTTGACCCCAAACCCCCCCACGACCCCATAACCCCCCTGACCCCATAAACCCCCCCTGACCCCCATAAAACCCCCCCAGAGTCGCGCAGTGACAAAGCCAAGCGCCTCTTCCGCCACTACACCGTGGGGTCCTACGACAGCTTCGACGCCCCCAGGTGAGACCCCAAAACCCCCCCTGCGACCCCAAAACCCCCCCTGCGACCCCAAAACCCCCCCCGGGACCCCAAAAATCCCCCCAGGACCCCAAAAACCTCCCGGGACCCAAAAAAATCCCCCTGAATCCCCCCAAAATCGTCTTCAATCCCATAAAAATCCCCCCTTTGAATCCCACAGTTGACCCCAAAAACCTCCCCGGGACCCCAAAACCCCCCCCGGGACCCCAAAAATCCCTCCCAGGACCCCAAAAAAAACCTTCTGAATCCCCCCAAAATCGTCTTCAATCCCATAAAAATCCCCCCTTTGAATCCCACAGTTGACCCCAAAAACCCTCTCGGGACCCCAAAACCCCCCTGGGACCCCAAAAATCCCCCCCGGGACCCCAAAAATCCCTCCCAGGACCCCAAATCCCCCCCTGAAACCCCCAAAACCCCCAAAACCCCCAAATCCTCCCAGGATCCCCCCAAAATCTTCTTCAATCCCATAAAAATCCCCCCTTTGAATCCCACAGTTGACCCCAAAAACCCTCTCAGGACCCCAAAACCCCCCTGCGACCCCAAAAATCCCTCCCAGGACCCCAAAAATCCTTCCCAGGACCCCAAAAACCCCCAAACCCCCCAAAAAACCCCAAAACCCCCAAATCCTCCCAGGATCCCCCCAAAATCTTCTTCAATCCCATAAAAATCCCCCCTTTGAATCCCACAGTTGACCCCAAAAACCCCCCCGGGACCCCAAAACCCCCTTGGGACCCCAAATCCCCCCCAGGACCCCAAAATCCCCCCGGGACCCCAAAAAAACCCCTCTGAATCCCCCCAAAATCGTCTTCAATCCCATAAAAATCCCCCCTTTGAATCCCACAGTTGACCCCAAAACCCTCTCAGGACCCCAAAACCCCTTTTGGGACCCCAAAAAACCCCTCCCAGGACCCCAAAAAATCCCCCCAGGACCCCAAAAACCCCCCCGGGACCCAAAAAAATCCCTCTGAATCCCCCCAAAATCGTCTTCAATCCCATAAAAATCCCCCCTTGTAATCCCACAGTTGACCCCAAAAACCCCCCCTTCGACCCCAAAACCCCCCTGCGACCCCAAAACCCCTCCCAGGACCCCAAAAACCCTCCTGGGACCCCAAAATCCCCCCGGGACCCAAAAAAATCCCCCTGAATCCCCCCAAAATCTTCTTCAATCCCATAAAAATCCCCCCCTTTGAATCCCACAATTGACCCCAAAAACCCTCTCAGGACCCCAAAACCCCTTTTGGGACCCCAAAAATCCCTCCCAAGACCCCAAAATCCCCCTGCGACCCCAAATCCCCCCCTGAAACCCCCAAAAAACCCCCCAAAAACCCCAAATCCTCCCAGGATCCCCCCAAAATCTTCTTCAATCCCATAAAAATCCCCCCTTTGAATCCCACAGTTGACCCCAAAAACCTCCCCGGGACCCCAAAAACCCTCCCGGGACCCCAAAAAACCCCCGGGACCCCAAAAAACCCCCTGGGACCCCCAAAAATCCCTCCCAGGACCCCAAAAATCCCTCCCAGGACCCCAAAAACCCCCAAACCCCCCAAAAACCCCAAATCCTCCCAGGATCCCCCCAAAATCGTCTTCAATCCCATAAAAATCCCCCCCTTGAATCCCACAGTTGACCCCAAAAACCCTCTCAGGACCCCAAAAAACCCCCTGGGACCCCAAAAACCTCCCGGTACCCCAAAAACCCCCCCGGGACCCCAAAAAATCCCCCCAAAATCCCCGAAATTCCTCCAAAATCCCCGAAATCGCCCCCAAATCCCCCAAATTCCTCCTAAAATCCCCCCAAATCTCCCCAAAATTGCCCAAATTCCTCTTAAATCCCTGAAATTGCCACGAAATTCCCCAAAATCCCCCCAAATTCCTCCTAAATCCCCGAAATTCCCCCAAATTCTTGCAAAATCCCCCCAAATCCTCCTAAACCCCCCCAAAATCCCCCAAATCCCCTCAAATTCTTCCAAAATCCCCCCAAATCCCCCCAAATCCTCCTAAACCCCCCCAAATCCCCCCAAATTCCTCCTAAAATCCCCCCAAATTCCTCCAAATCCCCCCAAAATCCCCCCAAATTCTTCCTAAACCCCCCAAATCCCCCCGAAATCGCCCCAAAATCCCCTCAAATTTCTCCAAATCCCCTCAAATTCTTCCAAAATCCCCCCAATATCCCCCAAATTCCTTCTAACCCCCCCAAATCCCCCCCAAATCCTCCTAAACCCCCCAAATCCCCCCTAATCCCCCCAAATTCTTCCAAAATCCCCCCAAATCCCCCCAAATTCATCCTAAACCCCCCCCAAATCCCCTCAAAATTCCCCCAAATTCCCCCAAACCCCCCCAAATTCCTCCTAAAATCCCCCCAAGTCCCCCCAAATCCCCCCAAATTCATCCTAAACCCCCCCAAATCCCCTCAAAATTCCCCCAAATTCCCTCAAATCCCCCCAATTCCTCCTAAACTCCCCCAAATCCCCCAAAATCCCCTCAAATCCCCCTCAAAATCCCCCCAAATCCCCCTCAAAATCCCCCCAAAATCCCCCTCAAAATCCCCCCAAATCTCCCCAAATTCTTCCAAAATCCCCTCGAAATTCCCCCCAATTCCTCCTAAACCCCCCCAAAATCTCCCCAAATCCCCCCAAATTCTTCTGAAACCTCCCCAAATCCCCTCAAAATTCCCCCCAAATCCCCCCAAAATCCCCCGAAATCCTCCCAAATTCTTCCAAAATCCCCCAAATCCCCTCAAATTCTTCTGAAATCCCCCCAAAACCCCCCCAAAATCCCCCGAAATCCCCCGAAATCCCCTCAAAATCCCCCCAAATCCCCCCCGAAATCCCTCAAAATCCCCCCAAAATCCCCCCCAAATCCCCCCAAAATCCCCCAACCCCCCCCAAAACCCCCCCAAAACCCCCCCAAATCCCCTCCAAATCCCCCCAAAATTCCCCAAAATCCCCCCCAAAATCCCCCCAACCCCCCCCCAAAATCCCCCCCAACCCCTCCCCCCCCCTCCCCCCGCCCCACATTGGGGGAGGGGCCCCCCCCGGGGCCTGTCCCGGTTCAGCCCGTCCTGGTTTGGGACCCCCCCCCCCCCCGTTGGCCCCTCCCCCCACCCCAGGGACCCCCTCCCCCCCCCCCCTCGATGTCCCCTCCCCCCCCCTTCCCCTCCCCCTCCCCCCGCCCCACTCCGCGCTCGGGGCCGGCGGCGGCTGCGGGGCCGGGGGGGGGCTTGGGGGGGGGGGGCCGGGGGCACCCATGGGGCCCGAGGAGGTGGGGTGAGTGCGGGGGGCGCTTGGGGGGCGGGGGTTGTGGGGCTGGGGGGGGTTTGATGTGGGGCTGGGGGCGGTGATGGGGTCGGGGGGGCTGGTTTGGGGCTGGGGGCTGTGGGGTTGATGTGGGGCTGGGGGCGGTTATGGGGTCGGGGGGGCTGATGTGGGGCTGTGGGGTTGATGTGGGGCTGATGTGGGGCTGGGGGCTGTGAGTTGATTTGGGGTTGGGGGCAGTTATGGGGTCAGGAGGTTTGATGTGGGGCTGGGGGCTGTGGGGTTGATGTGGGGCTGGGGGCTGTGAGTTGATTTGGGGCTGGGGGCTGATGTGGGGCTGGGGGCTGTGGGGTTGATGTGGGGCTGGGGGCTGATGTGGGGCTGGGGGCTGTGGGGTTGATGTGGGGCTGGGGGCTGATGTGAGGCTGGGGGCTGTGGGGTTGATGTGGGGCTGTGGGGTTGATGTGGGGTTGATGTGGGGCTGATTTGGGGCTGGGGGCGGTTATGGGGTTGGGGGGCTGATGTGGGGCTGGGAGCTGATTTGGGGCTGATTTGGGGCTGGGGGCTGTGGGGTTGATGTGGGGCTGGGGGCAGTGATGGGGTCGGGGGGGCTGATTTGGGGCTGGGGGCTGTGGGGTTGATGTGGGGCTGATGTGGGGCTGGGGGCTGTGAGTTGATTTGGGGCTGGGGGCTGTGGGGCTAATTTGGGGCTGTGGGGCTGATGTGGGGCTGGGGGCTGATTTGGGGCTGGGGGTTGATGTGGGGCTGGTGTGGGGCTGGGGGCGGTTATGGGGCTGGGGGCGGTTATGGGGTCAGGAGGTTTGATGTGGGGCTGGGAGCTGATTTGGGGCTGAGGGCTGATTTGGGGCTGGGGGCTGTGGGGTTGATGTGGGGCTGGGGGCGGTTATGGGGTTGGGGGTTAATGTGGGGCTGATTTGGGGCTGGGGGCTGTGAGTTGATTTGGGGCTGGGGGTTGTGGGGTTGATGTGGGGCTGGGGGGTTGATGTGGGGCTGATTTGGGGCTGGGGGCTGTGAGTTGATGTGGGGCTGGGGGCTGATGTGGGGCTGGGGGCTGTGGGGTGGATGTGGGGTCAGGAGGTTTGATGTGGGGCTGGGGGCTGCAGGGTTGATGTGGGGCTGGGGATTGATGTGGGGCTGATTTGGGGCTGGGGGCTGTGAGTTGATTTGGGGCTGGGGGCGGTTATGGGGCTGGGGGCGGTTATGGGGTCAGGAGGTTTGATGTGGGGCTGGGGGCTGATTTGGGGCTGGGGGTTAATGTGGGGTTGATGTGGGGCTGGGGGCTGTGGGGTTGATGTGGGGCTGGGGGCGGTTATGGGGTCGGGGGGGCTGATGTGGGGCTGGGGGATTGATGTGGGGCTGTGGGGTTGATGTGGGGCTGATGTGGGGCTGGGGGCTGTGAGTTGATTTGGGGCTGGGGGCGGTTATGGGGTCAGGAGGTTTGATGTGGGGCTGTGGAGCTGATTTGGGGCTGGGGGATGTGGGGTTGATGTGGGGCTGGGGATTGATGTGGGGCTGATTTGGGGCTGGGGGCTGATGTGGGGCTGGGGATTGATGTGGGGCTGATTTGGGGCTGGGGGAGGTTATGGGGTTGGGGGGCTGATGTGGGGCTGTGGGGTGGATGTGGGGCTGGGGGCTGTGAGTTGATGTGGGGCTGGGGGCGGTTATGGGGCTGGGGGCGGTTATGGGGTCAGGAGGTTTGATGTGGGGCTGTGGAGCTGATTTGGGGCTGGGGGCTGTGGGGCTGATGTGGGGCTGGGGGCGGTTATGGGGTCGGGGGAGCAGTTATGGGGTCAGGAGGTTTGATGTGGGGCTGGGGGGTTGATGTGGGGCTGATGTGGGGCTGGGGGCTGATTTGGGGTGAGGACAGTTATGGGGTTGTGGGGCTGATTTGGGGCAGGTTTGGGGCTGATTTCGGGCTGATTTTGGGTTGATTTGGGGCAGTTTTGGGGTGATTTGGGGCAGGTTTGGGGTGATTTGGGGCTGATTTGGGGCTGGGGGTTGTGGGGTTGATTTTGGGTTGATTTGGGGCAGTTTTGGGGCAGTTTTGGGGCTGATTTGGGGCAGTTTTGGGGCTGATTTGGGGCATTTAGGGGCAGATTTGGGGCAGTTTTGGGGTAGTTTTGGGGCCGATTTGGGGCTGATTTGGGGTTGTGGGGTTGATTTGGGGTTGATTTTGGGTTGATTTGGGGCAGTTTTGGGGTGATTTGGGGTTGATTTGGGGCTGGGGTTGTGGGGTTGATTTTGGGTTGATTTGGGGCAGTTTTGGGGCAGTTTTGGGGCTGATTTTGGGTTGATTTTGGACTGATTTGGGGCAGTTTGGGGCAGGTTTGGGGCTGGGGGTTGTGGGGCTGATTTGGGGCAGGTTTGGGGCTGGGGGTTGTGGGGTTGATTTTGGGTTGATTTGGGGCAGTTTTGGGGCCATTTTGGGCAGTTTGGGGTTGGATTTGGGGCAGTTTGGGGCTGGGGGTTGTGGGGCTGATTTGGGGCAGTTTTGGGGCTGATTTGGGGCAGATTTGGGGTTGATTTGGGGCTGGGGGTTGTGGGGTTGATTTTGGGTTGATTTGGGGCGTTTTTGGGGCCATTTTGGGCAGTTTGGGGTTGGATTTGGGGCAGTTTGGGGTCTGGGGGTTGTGGGGCTGATTTGGGGCAGATTTGGGGCTGATTTTGGGTTGATTTGGGGCTGGGGCCTGTGGGGTTGATTTTGGGTTGATTTGGGGCCGGTTTGGGGCTGATTTGGGGCAGTTTTGGGGCTGATTTTGGGTTGATTTGCAGTTGATTTTGGGGCTGATTTCGGGCATTTTGGGGCAGTTTTGGGGTTGATTTTGGGCTGATTTGGGGCAGTTTTGGGGCAGGTTTGGGGCTGGGGGTTGTGGGGTTGATTTTGGGTTGATTTGGGGCAGTTTTGGGGCAGTTTTGGGGCCATTTTGGGCAGTTTGGGGTTGGATTTGGGGCAGTTCTGGGGCTGTTTTGGGTTGATTTCAGGCTGATTTGGGGCAGTTTTGGGGCAGTTTGGGGTTGGATTTAGGGCAGTTTTGGGGCTGATTTTGGGTTGATTTGGGGCAATTTTGGACTGATTTGGGGCAGTTTGGGGTGATTTGGGGCTGGGGGTTGTGAGGTTGATTTTGGGTTGATTTGGGGCAGTTTTGGGGCCATTTTGGGCAGTTCGGGGTTGGATTTGGGGCACTTTTGGGGCTGATTTGGGGCAGTTTTGGGGCTGATTTTGGGTTGATTTGGGGCTGATTTGGGGCAGTTTTGGGGCAGGTTTGGGGCATTTAGGGGCAGATTTGGGGCAGTTCTGGGGTTGATTTGGGGCAGATTTGGGGTTGATTTGGGGCTGGGGGTTGTGGGGTTGATTTTGGGTTGATTTGGGGCCATTTTGGGGCAGTTTGGGGGCTGATTTTGGGCTGATTTGGGGTTGATTTGGGGCAGATTTGGGGCTGGGGGAGTCTCCCCCCCCCCTTCCCGTGTCCCCTGCGGGGGTTGGGGGTCCCCAGGTTGGGTTTGGGGGCTGCAGGGAGCAGGACTGGGAGGGACTGGGATTAAACTGGGACGGGGCTGGGGGCAGACTGGGGCTGTAGCGGGTGCTGGTGCCGTACTGGAGCTGTACTGGGAGCTGTACTGGAGCCGTACTGGAGCTGTACTGGTGCTGTACTGGGAGCTGTACTGGAGCTGTACTGGTGCCATACTGGTGCTGTACTGGGAGCTGAACTGGTGCCGTACTGGTGCTGTACTGGGGGCTGAACTGGTGCTGTACTGGGAGTTGAACTGGTGCTGTACTGGGAGTTGTACTGGTGCTGTACTGGTGCCGTACTGGTGCTGTACTGGGAGTTGTATTGGAGCTGTACTGGTGCTGTACTGGGAGTTGTACTGGTGCTGTACTGGGAGCTATACTGGTGCTGTATTGGGAATTGTACTGGAGCTGTACTGGTGCCGTACTGGAGTTGTACTGGAGCTGTACTGGAGCTGTACTGGGAGCTGTACTGGGAGTTGAACTGGTGCCGTACTGGGAGCTGTACTGGAGCTGTACTGGAGCTGTACTGGGAGCTGTACTGGTGCTGTATTGGGAGTTGTACTGGAGCTGTACTGGGAGCAGTACTGGTACCGTACTGGTGTTGTACTGGAGCTGTACTGGGAGCTGTACTGGAGCTGTACTGGTGCCATACTGGTGCCGTACTGGGAGCTGGACGGGAGTTGTACTGGTGCCGTACTGGTGCTGTACTGGTGCTGTACTGGGAGTTGTACTGGTGCTGTACTGGTGCCATATTGGAGCTATACTGGTGCCATACTGGGAGCTGTACTGGTGCTGTACTGATGCCCTACTGGGAGTTGTACTGGTGCCATACTGGTGCTGTACTGGGAGTCATACCGGAGCTGTACTGGTGCTGTACTGGGAGCTGTACTGGAGCCGTACTGGTGCCATACTGGGAGCAGTACTGGTGCTGTACTGGGGCCATGCTGGGAGCTGAACTGTGAGTTGTACTGGCGTGGACTGGGAGTTGCACTGGAGTTGTACTGGAGCTGAACTGGTGCCATACTGGTGCCGTACTGGTGCTGTACTGGGAGTTGTACTGGCGTGGACTGGGAGTTGTACTGCAGTTGTACTGGAACTGAACTGGTGCCATACTGGTGCCGTAATGGTGCTGTACTGGGGGCTGAACTGGTGCTGTACTGGGAGTTGTACTGGGAGCTATACTGCTGCTGTACTGGTGCCGTACTGGGAGTTGTACTGGAGCTGTACTGGTGCCGTACTGGTGCTGTAGTGGAGCTGTACTGGTGCTGTACTGGGAGCTGTACTGGGAGTCGTACTGGTGCCGTACTGGTGCTGTAGTGGAGCTGTACTGGTGCTGTACTGGTGCCGTACTGGTGCCGTACTGGTGCCGTACTGGTGCTGTACTGGTGCCGTACTGGTGCCGTACTGGTGCCGTACTGGTGCCCTACTGGGAGTTGTACTGGAGCTATACTGGAGCTGTACTGGTGCCGTACTGGTGCCGTACTGGGAGCTGTAGTGGTGCTGTACTGGTGCGGTACTGGTGCTGTACTGGTGCTGTACTGGAGCTGTACTGGAGCCATACTGGCGCCGTACTGGGAGTTGCACTGGTGCCGTACTGGCGCCATACTGGTGCTGTACTGGTGTTGTACTGGGAGCTGTACTGGGAGTTGTACTGGTGCCGTACTGGTGCTGTACTGGTGCCGTACTGGGATTTGTACTGGTGCCATACTGGAGCTGTACTGGGAGTTGTACTGGTGCTGTACTGGTGCCATACTGGGAGCTGAACTGGTGCCGTACTGGAGCTGTACTGGGAGCTGTCCTTGGTGCTGTAGCAGAGCTGTCCTGGGAACTGGTGCCGTACTGGGAGCTGTACTGGTGCTGTACTGGTGCTGTACTGGGAGTTGTACTGCTGCTGTACTGGAGCTGAACTGGTGCTGTACTGGGAGCTGTACTGGAGCTGTACTGGTGCCGTACTGGGAGTTGTACTGGTGCCGTACTGGTGCCGTACTGGGAGTTGTACTGGTGCTGTACTGGAGCTGAACTGGTGCTGTACTGGGAGCTGTACTGGGAGTTGTACTGGTGCCGTATTGGAGCTATACTGGTGCTGTACTGGTGCCCTACTGGGAGCTGAACTGGTGGCGTACTGGGAGTTGTAGTGGTGCCGTACTGGTGCCGTACTGGGAGTTGTACTGGTGCCGTATTGGAGCTGTACTGGTGCTGTACTGGTGCCATACTGGGAGCTGAACTGGTGCCGTACTGGAGCTGTACTGGGAGTTGTACTGGTGCCGTACTGGTGCCATACTGGGAGCTGAACTGGTGCCGTACTGGTGCTGTACTGGGAGCTGTCCTTGGTGCTGTAGCAGAGCTGTCCTGGGAACTGGTGCCGTACTGGGAGCTGTACTGGTGCCGTACTGGTGCCGTACTGGGAGTTGTACTGCTGCTGTACTGGAGCTGAACTGGTGCTGTACTGGGAGCTGTACTGGAGCTGTACTGGTGCCGTACTGGGAGTTGTACTGGTGCCGTACTGGTGCCGTACTGGGAGTTGTACTGGTGCTGTACTGGAGCTGAACTGGTGCTGTACTGGGAGCTGTACTGGGAGTTGTACTGGTGCCGTATTGGAGCTATACTGGTGCTGTACTGGTGCCCTACTGGGAGCTGAACTGGTGGCGTACTGGGAGTTGTAGTGGTGCCATACTGGTGCCGTACTGGGAGTTGTACTGGTGCCGTATTGGAGCTGTACTGGTGCTGTACTGGTGCCATACTGGGAGCTGAACTGGTGCCGTACTGGAGCTGTACTGGGAGCTGTCCTTGGTGCTGTAGCAGAGCTGTCCTGGGAACTGGTGCCGTACTGGGAGCTGTACTGGTGCTGTACTGGTGCTGTACTGGGAGTTGTACTGGTGCCGTACTGGTGCCGTACTGGGAGCTGTACTGGTGCTGTACTGGTGCTGTACTGGGAGTTGTACTGGTGCCGTACTGGTGCCGTACTGGGAGTTGTACTGGTGCCGTACTGGTGCCGTACTGGGAGTTGTACTGGTGCTGTACTGGAGCTGAACTGGTGCTGTACTGGCGCCGTACTGGTGCCCTACTGGGAGTTGTACTGGAGCTATACTGGAGCCGTACTGGTGCTGTACTGGTGCCGTACTGGGAGCTGTAGTGGTGCGGTACTGGTGCTGTACTGGTGCTGTACTGGAGCCGTACTGGTGCCGTACTGGGATTTGTACTGGTGCTGTACTGGGAGCTGTCCTTGGTGCTGTAGCAGAGCTGTCCTGGGAACTGGTGCCGTACTGGGAGCTGTACTGGTGCCGTACTGGTGCTGTACTGGGAGTTGTACTGGTGCCGTATTGGAGCTATACTGGTGCTGTACTGGTGCCCTACTGGGAGCTGAACTGGTGGCGTACTGGGAGTTGTAGTGGTGCCGTACTGGTGCCGTACTGGGAGTTGTACTGGTGCCGTACTGGAGCTGTACTGGTGCCGTACTGGTGCCATACTGGGAGCTGAACTAGTGCTGTACTGGTGCCGTACTGGGAGCTGTCCTTGGTGCTGTAGCAGAGCTGTCCTGGGAACTGGTGCCGTACTGGGAGCTGTACTGGTGCTGTACTGGTGGCGTACTGGAGCTGTACTGGAGCTGAACTGGTGCTGTACTGGGAGCTGTACTGGAGCTATACTGGGAGCTATACTGATGCCGTACTGGTGTTGTACTTGTGCCATACTGGTGCTGTACTGGGAGTTGTACTGGTGCCATACTGGTGCCGTACTGGAGTTGTACTGGAGCTGTACTGGTGCCATACCGGTAGCTGTACTGGTGCCATACTGGTGCTGTACTGGGAGTTGTACTGGAGTTGTACTGGTGCCATACTGGTGTTGTACTGGTGCTGTACTGGTGCTGTACTGGGAGCTGTACTGGTGTTGTACTGGTGCTGTACTGGTGCTGTACTGGGAGTTGTACTGGTGCCGTACCGGGAGTTGTACTGGTGCCGTACTGGTGCCGTACTGGTGTTGTACTGGAGCTGGAACTGTCCTTGGTCCCTGTGTTGGTCCCATCCCAGTCCCCTCCCAGTGTCACACTGGTCCCGTCCCAGTTCCATCCCAGTCCCTTCCCAGTCCCTTCCCAGTCCCATCCCACTTCCGTCCCAGTCCCATCCCAGTCCTGTCCCAGTTCCATCCCAGTCCCATCCCAGTCCCGTCCCAGTCCCGTCCCAGTCCCGTCCCAGTCCCGTCCCAGTTCCATCCCAGTCGCATCCCAGTCCTTTCCCAGTTCCATCCCAGTCGCGTCCCAGTCCTTTCCCAGTTCCATCCCAGTCCCGTCCCAGTTCCATCCCAGTCCCGTCCCAGTCCCGTCCCAGTTCCATCCCAGTCGCGTCCCAGTCCTTTCCCAGTCCCGTCCCAGTCCCATCCCAGTCCCATCCCAGTCCCATCCCAGTTCCATCCCAGTCCCGTCCCAGTCCCATCCCAGTTCCATCCCAGTCCCATCCCAGTTCCATCCCAGTCCCGTCCCAGTCCCATCCCAGTCCCATCCCAGTCCCATCCCAGTCCCATCCCAGTCCTGTCCCAGTTCCATCCCAGTCCCATCCCAGTTCCATCCCAGTCCCATCCCAGCTCCATCCCAGTCCCTTCCCAGTCCCGCACTGGTCCAGGGCCCTGCCGCCTCCTTGGGCGCCCCCTCCCCAAATCCCCCTCCCCAAATCCCATCTCCCCTTCCCCATCTCCCCCTCCCCATCTCCCCTTCCCCATCTCCCCCTCCCCATCTCCCCTCCCCAAATCCCCCTCCCCAAATCCCACCGGCCCCTCCCCATCTCCCCCTCCCCAAATCCCCTCCCCATCTCCCATCTCCCCCTCCCCAAATCCCCCTCCCCAAATCCCATCTCCCCCTCCCCATCTCCCCTCCCCATCTCCCCTCCCCATCTCCCCCTCCCCAAATCCCCTCCCCATCTCCATCTCCCCCTCCCCAAATCCCCCTCCCCAAATCCCATCTCCCCCTCCCCATCTCCCCTCCCCATCTCCCCTCCCCATCTCCCCCTCCCCAAATCCCCTCCCCATCTCCCATCTCCCCCTCCCCAAATCCCCCTCCCCAAATCCCATCTCCCCCTCCCCATCTCCCCTCCCCAAATCCCCCTCCCCATCTCCCCTCCCCATCTCCCCTCCCCATCTCCCCTCCCCATCTCCCCCTCCCCAAATCCCCCTCCCCATCTCCCCTCCCCAAATCCCCCTCCCCATCTCCCCCTCCCCAAATCCCCTCCCCATCCCCCATCTCCCCTTCCCCATCTCCCCCTCCCCATCTCCCCCTCCCCAAATCCCCCTCCCCAAATCCCATCTCCCCCTCCCCATCTCCCCTCCCCATCTCCCCCTCCCCAAATCCCCCTCCCCATCCCCCATCTCCCCTTCCCCATCTCCCCCTCCCCAAATCCCCCTCCCCAAATCCCATCTCCCCCTCCCCATCTCCCCCTCCCCAAATCCCCTCCCCATCTCCCATCCCCCCCACTGTCCCATCTCCCCCTCCCCATCTCCCCACCCCCCTCTGTCCCCCTCTCCCCCTCCCCATCCCCCCGCGCTGTCCCCCTCCCCTCTCGCTGTGTCCCATCTCCCCCTCCCCATCCCCCCCACTGCCCCATCTCCCCTTCCCCACCACCCCATCCCCCCCGTCCCCATCTCCCCATCTCCCCCTCCCCATCCCCCCCACTGCCCCATCTCCCCCTCCCCATCTCCCCCTCCCCAAATCCCCTCCCCATCTCCCATCTCCCCCTCCCCATCTCCCCATCCCCCCCTCTGTCCCCATGTCCCCCTCCCCACCCCCCCACTGTCCCCATCTCCCCCTCCCCACCTCCCCTCCCCCCCTCTATCCCCCTCTCCCCCTCCCCACCTCCCCTCCCCCCCTCTATCCCCCTCTCCCCCTCCCCACCCCCCCGCTGTCCCCCTCCCCTCTCGCTGTGTCCCATCTCCCCCTCCCCCCCCATCCCCATCTCCCCCTCCCCATCCCCCCCGTCTATCCCCATCTCCCCCTCCCCATCCCCATCTCCCCCTCCCCATCCCCATCTCCCCCTCCCCTCCCCCCCTCTCTCCCCCTCTCCCCCTCCCCACCCCCCCCCGCTGTCCCCCTCCCCTCTCGCCGTGTCCCTGCCCGGCCTCCGTCGCTCTCGGCCTCTCCCGGAGCCGCTCCCGGTGCCGCTTCCTCCTCCCGGGCCCCGCCGCGCCCTTCCCCCCCCCCACCACCCTCGCCCCCCCCTCCCCCCTCCTCCGGGGCCTTTACCGGGCCCGGACACCTCCCCCCTCCCCCCCCTCATCCTCCTCCCCTCCCCCCCCCCCAATTTCGGGCGATGCGGCCGCGCCCCCTCCCCCCCCCCCGCCCTTGTCCCGCCATGTCCCGCCGGGCCCCCCCCCGCTACGCGCCCCCCCCCCTCGCCCCCTCTCTCGTCCAGCTGGCCCCTGCTCGGGCCCCCCCCCCGCCGCAGCGTCTGGTACATCTACAGGTACGGGGGCTCCGCCGCCCCCTCCCCAAATCGGGATCGGCACCGGGACCCCCCCCCATCCCCCGCCTCTTCTTCCTCCCTCTCCCCAACCCCCCCCCCCCACCCCCCCAATCACGGTGACACCCCCACCCCCCCCCCCAACTCCTCCCCCCACCCACCCACCCATCACCGGGACCCCCCCCCCCCATCCCCCCCCACCGGTGTCCGCTTCCCGTGTCCCCATCGGGGTCCCCTCCCCCCCTCCCCCCCATATCGGTGACAGCTCCCCCCCCCCCTCTCCCTCTGAGTGTCCCTCCCCCCCCCCCCCCCCGTCGGGACCCCCTCAATGTCCCTTCGGGACCCCCCAGGACCCCCAGACCCCTCAATGTCCCCCCCTGTCCCCCTCGGGACCCCCCCACACCCCCCAATGTCCCCTCGGGACCCCCTAGGACCCCCACACCCCTCAATGTCCCCTCAGGACCCCCCAGGACCCCCAGACCCCTCAATGTCCCTTTGGGACCCCCCAGGACCCCCCCAGACCCCCCCAATGTCCCCTCGGGTCCCCTTGGGACCCCCCCAGACCCCCCAATATCCACTCGGGTCCCCTCGGGACCCCCCCAGACCCCCCAATGTCCCTTCGGGACCCCCCAGGACCCCCAGACCCCCCAATATCCCCTCAATGTCCCCTCGGTTCCCCCAGACCCCTCAATGTCCCCTCGGGACCCCCCCAGGACCCCCAGACCCCCCAATGTCCCTTCGGGACCCCCCCAGGACCCCCAGACCCCCCAATGTCCCTTCGGGTCCCCTCGGGACCCCCCCAGACCCCTCAATGTCCCCCCTGTCCCCCTCGGGACCCCCCCACACCCCCCAATGTCCCCTCGGGACCCCCCCAGGACCCCCAGACCCCCCAATGTCCCTTTGGACCCCCCAGGACCCCCAGACCCCCCAATGTCCCTTTGGGACCCCCCAGGACCCCCAGACCCCCCAATGTCCCTTCGGGTCCCCTCGGGACCCCCCCAGACCCCCCAATGTCCCCTCGGGTCCCCTTGGGACCCCCCCAGACCCCCCAATGTCCCTTCGGGACCCCCCAGGACCCCCAGACCCCTCAATGTCCCCTCGGGACCCCCCCCAGGACCCCCAGACCCCCCCAATATCCCCTCAATGTCCCCTCGGGACCCCCCCAGACCCCCCAATGTCCCTTCGGGACCCCCCAGGACCCCCAGACCCCTCAATGTCCCCTCGGGACCCTCAGACCCCCAGTGTCCCCTCGGGACCCCCCAGGACCCCCAGACCCCCCAATATCCCCTCAATGTCCCCTCGGTTCCCCCAGACCCCCCAATGTCCCCTCGGACCCCCCCCCAGGACCCCCAGACCCCCCAATGTCCCCCCAATGTCCCCCCCAGACCCCCAATGTCCCCTCGGGAAACCCCCCCAGGACCCCCAGACCCCCCAATATCCCCTCAATGTCCCCTGTGTCCCCCCCAGACCCCTCAATGTCCCCTCGGGACCCCGCCGAGACCCCCAGACCCCCCAACGTCCCCTCATGTCCCCCCCCTCGGGACCCCCAGACCCCCCAATGTCCCCCCCAATGTCCCCCCGTGTCCCCCCCGAGACCCCCAGACCCCCCAATGTCCCCCCAGACCCCCCAATGTCACCCCTGACCCCCCAATGTCCCCCCCCCGTGTCCCCCCCGTGTCCCTCTGTCGTTGTT
>NW_027184032.1:15000-23411 GCF_041296385.1 Aphelocoma coerulescens | reverse complement strand
TGAACGCCTCTAAGTCAGAATCCCGCCTAGACGTAGCGATACCGCAGCGCCGCCGGCGCCTCGGTGGGCTCGCGATAGCCGGCCGCCCGCCCGTCCGCGGGCGGGCCCGGTGCGGAGCGCCGCTCGTGGTCGGGACCGGAGGGGCGGACGGATGCGGCGCCGCCTCTCCCCCGTCGCGTACCGCATGATCGTGGGGCACCCGGCGCTAAATCATTCGTAGACGACCTGATTCTGGGTCAGGGTTTCGTACGTAGCAGAGCAGCTCCCTCGCTGCGATCTATTGAGAATCAGCCCTCGACACAAGCTTTTGTCGCTCGAGCGAGAGCGGCCGGCCCCGCCGCTCCGGCGTGCGCGGGTGTGCGGCGCCTCCGCTTTCCTCCTTTTCCTTCCTCCTCCCTCCGAGGCCTCTCGGCGGGCCGGGGCCGACAGGGGGCCCCGGTTGCGTGGGCGCGCGGGCGCCCCCGCTCGCGCGGTCCGCCGCTCGCGCTCTCCTCCGCGCGGGTCCCCAGGCCCGATACGCGGAGTCCGGGGGCCGGGCCAACCGGGTAAAGGGCCGCGCGCCGCCGGCGGCGCGCTCCGGGCGTGTGCGCGCGAGGCCCCGCCGGGCCCCCGCGGCCTCGACTTCCCCCCGCGCGGGTCCCGGTGCCCGATACGCGGGGTGGGGGCTTGGCCGCGCTGGCGGCGGCGGCGGGCGTCCCTTCACCGCGCGCGCGGTGCAAGGGGGCCTGTCCGCTGCCGTCTCCGGGCAGGGGGGTAGACCTGGTGCTCTCGCCGCGGGGCCGGGGCGCCGGGCAGCCGCGCGTCGTTGCCCCTGCTGCCACCGCCCGTAGGCGCGTCGTGCTCGGCGCTCGCGGGGTGCGTGGCGAGGGGGGAGGCGCGTGGTGTCCCGTCCCCTGGCCACCCTTCCCAGGCGGGTGGCGGGTAGACCGACTCTCCCCGGCCGGACTTGGGCGCCACCGCCCGTAGGCGCGTCATGCTCGGCGCTCGCGGGGTGCGTGGCGAGGAGGGAGGCGCGTGGTGTCCCGTCCCCTGGCCACCCTTCCCAGGCGGGTGGCGGGTAGACCGACTCTCCCCGGCCGGACTTGGGCGCCACCGCCCGTAGGCGCGTCATGCTCGGCGCTCGCGGGGTGCGTGGCGAGGAGGGAAGCGCGTGGTGTCCCGTCCCCTGGCCACCCTTCCCAGGCGGGGGGCGGGTAGACCGACTCTCCCCGGCCGGACTTGGGCGCCTGGCGCTTAGCGGCGGGGTAGACCTGGTGTCTTGGCCGGGCCCCGCCAGCCCGGCGCTAGGCGGCGGGGTAGACCTGGTGTCTTGGCCGGGCCCCGCCAGCCCGGCGCTAGGCGGCGGGGTAGACCTGGTGTCTTGGCCGGGCCCCGCCAGCCGGGCGCTAGGCGGCGGGGTAGACCTGGTGTCTTCGCCTGCGCCCTGCAAGCCTGTTGGCGCAGCGGGGAAGACCTGCTGTTCTCGCCTGGCCCGGCCAGCCGGGCGCTCAGCGGCGGGGTACACCTGCTGCCCCTGTCCGGCCGTGCCAGCCTGACCTTTAGCGGCGGGGTAGACCTGGTGTCTCGGCCGGGCCCCGCCAGCCCGGCGCTAGGCGGCGGGGTAGACCTGGTGTCTTGGCCGGGCCCCGCCAGCCGGGCGCTAGGCGGCGGGGTAGACCTGGTGTCTTCGCCTGCGCCCTGCAAGCCTGTTGGCGCAGCGGGGAAGACCTGCTGTTCTCGCCTGGCCCGGCCAGCCGGGCGCTCAGCGGCGGGGTACACCTGCTACCCCTGTCCGGCCGTGCCAGCCTGACCTTTAGCGGCGGGGTAGACCTGGTGTCTTGGCCGGGCCCCGCCCGGCCGGGTGCTAGGCGCCGGGGTAGACCTGGTTGCTTCGCCTGGCCCCGCCCAGCTTAACGCTTACCGCCGGGGTAGACCTGTTAACTTCGCCCGGCTCCGCCCGGCCGGGCGCTTAGCGCCGGGCGACGCCGGTTGGCTTCGCCCGGCCCCGCCCGGCCCAATGCTTAGCGCCGGAGGATGCCTCTTGGCTTCGCCGGGCCCCGCCCGGCCGGGCGCTTAGCGCCGGGGGACGCCCCTTGGCTTCACCCGGCCCCGCCCGGCCGGGCGCTTAGCGCCGGGCCACGCCGGTTGGCTTCGCCCGGCTCCGCCCGGCCTAACGCTTAGCGCCGGGGGACGCCCCTTGGCTTCACCCGGCCCCGCCCGGCCGGGCGCTCAGCGCCGGGCCACGCCGGTTGGCTTCGCCCGGCCCCGCTCGGCCTAACGCTTAGCGCCGGGGTAGACCTGGTTGCTTCGCCCGGCCCCGCCCGGCTGGGCGCTTAGCGCCGGGGGACGCCCCTTGGCTTCACCCGGCCCCGCCCGGCCGGGCGCTCAGCGCCGGGCCACGCCGGTTGGCTTCGCCCGGCCCCGCTCGGCCTAACGCTTAGCGCCGGGGTGGACCTGGTTGCTTCGCCCGGCCCCGCCCGGCTGGGCGCTCAGCGCCGGGGGACGCCCCTTGGCTTCACCCGGCCCCGCCCGGCCTAACGCTTAGCGCCGGGGGACGCCCCTTGGCTTCACCCGGCCCCGCCCGGCCGGGCGCGCAGCGCCGGGCCACGCCGGTTGGCTTCGCCCGGCCCCGCCCGGCCTAACGCTTAGCGCCGGGGTAGACCTGGTTGCTTCGCCCGGCCCCGCCCGGCTGGGCGCTCAGCGCCGGGGGACGCCCCTTGGCTTCACCCGGCCCCGCCCGGCCTAACGCTTAGCGCCGGGGGACGCCCCTTGGCTTCACCCGGCCCCGCCCGGCCGGGCGCGCAGCGCCGGGCCACGCTGGTTGGCTTCGCCCGGCCCCGCTCGGCCTAACGCTTAGCGCCGGGGTAGACCTGGTTGCTTCGCCCGGTTCCGCCCGGCTGGGCGCTTAGCGCCGGCGGACACCTGTTGGCTTCTCCGGCTCCGCCCAGCCGGGTGCTTAACGCCGGCCGACGCTTGTTGGCTTTGCCAGGCCCCGCCCGGCCGGGCGCTTAGCGCCGGGCCACGCCTCTTGGCTTCGCCATGCCCCGCCCGGCTGGGCGCTTAGCACCGGGCGACGCCTGTTGGCTTCCCCCGTCCGGCCCTATGGGTTTGCCGTGTAGCTCTGGGCAGACCTCCTTCTCCAGGCCCCGCTTGGAACCCTAGTCACATGAGCGGCCCGTAGATTTGTTTCCTTTGTAGATTTCTCCTCCTGGAGCTCGGGGCCTGCCCCCTGCCCACCTCCCCTCCCCCCCACCCCCCCAATGTGGGTGGACCCGGCCTCCCCTCCTGGTGCTGGGGAGACCAGGTCTCGTCGATCGGACCCGCAGCCCCGGGACCCAGTCCAGGCCCGCGAGCACGTCTTGGGCGGCCAGCCCGCACGTCTGGCAGCCCCGCACGCACCCGCCACACACGGCAGCTCGCACGCGCTGGTCCCCCCCCTCCCCCCCCCCCGCCCCGAAAGCTGGGACGTGAAGGCGAGTGACTTTCGGTCCCAGACGGCGGCGTCCCTTCTGGCTCCATGCCTGAGCGGCCGTCAGCGTCACCCCCTGCCGCGCGCTTCCCCAGCTCCAGCCCGCCCTGTCGCCACCCTGCCTGCAGCCCGCTCCCCATGCCACTGCCGGAGAGGGAAGGAGGGACTCTTTAGGAGCCGGCGGCGTTCCCGCCGCCTCCGTGCCAAAACGGCCAGCAGCATCCGCTCTCTAAGCCCGGCTCCCGGCCCTCGAAAGCCTGCCGTGCCCTTGCCCCACCTCCCACCTTGATTTCTGCATCTCTCACTCCCTCATCCGCCCGCCTCGCTTCCGTCCTGCCGCAGGCTTGACCGGGGCTGGGGGTAGGCAGGAAGGAACGCCATCGAACCGAGAGGCTCAGAGCGACCTGAACAGGATGCTTCTTCAAAAAGAGACAGTGCCAAGCATCCCGCCACCACCTCCAGACTGTCGCTGGCCCTACTTCTGCACCAGGCTCTCGGCCTGCTCGCCGAACACCCTGGCTGCCTCGGCACCCAAGTCCTCGCCCCCCTGCTGCTGCCGTCGCCGCCGTCCGAACTGGCTGATGGGACCCTGGGCAGGGGCGAGAAAAGTCTGAGGGTGGCGCCAGGGAGGCAGATGGTGGAGAGCAGGAGTGCCCCCAACCCTCGAGAGACAGGGCGACGGGAGGGAGGGGGACGGAGCGCATCTGCGGCAAGTGTGCGCGTCCATGCGCAGGCGTGCCTATGTCTGTGTGTGTCTGTCTGTGTCGATGAGTGTGCAGCTGTGGCCGTCCGCGGCAAAAAGAGAGGGGGGCGGCGGGGCTGTGAGTGGGTCTGAGAGTCCCTGTGTCTGCCTATCTCTCCGTGTGAACATGGGCCGGGGGCCGCCCGCTCCCTGCCAGCATCGGGCGCCTCGGCGCGGCGCCCCCGCGGCCCGCCGGAGCGGCGGCGGGGGCCGGGGACCTCGGCGGACCCTGAAAGAACCGGCCCGAAGGCGGCCGCCCGGCCCCGGCCCCGGCCCCGGCCCCGGCCGCCGGCCCCGGCCCCGGCCCCGGCCCCGGCCGCCGGCCCCGGCCCCGGCCCGGGCCCCCGCCCCGGCCCTCGCCGGCGGGCGGGGCTCGTCCCGCCGGGGCTCGCCCGCTGCCTGCCGGCCTCGGGCACCGGGGCGCGGCGCCCCCGCGGCCCCCCGAAGCGGCGGCGGGAGACGGGGACCTCGGCGGACCCCGAAAGAACCGGCCCGAAGGCGGCCGCCCGGTCCCCCCGGCCTCGGCCCCGGCCCCTCCTGGTGGGCGGGGCCAGTCGCGCCGGCGGCCATCGGCTTCGTTCCCTGTTCCTATGCACCTGCTTCCCCTCCCCGCTGTCTCCCTAGAGGTGCTCTGCTCTGGTGGGGCTGGGCGTGGTGCCCGGGGTGGGGTGGGGAGGGGCGTCCGTTTTGGTGCGTCAATGTGTGTGGGCTGGCCGAGCTAAGGGCACACGATCCTCCCGAGCGTGGCCGGCTGTGGTGTGGGCGCCCAAGAAAACGGAGTAAAATTCGCAAAGAATTTTTTTTTTCCCCAGGAAACTTCCTTGTTCCTAGCAGAAGAAAGATGTACTCGTTCAAAAATTAAAGGTTGAGTTTTGTCGAAAATACGTATTGGTCTTGAAACCGGGTTCTCAGGCGGGACAGGGCTGCTAGAGCCATACGGTTCCGGGGCGTTCCGGGGCTGTGGGGTTCCCCCGGCTCAGGGATGGCAGGAGGATGCCTTGTCTCCGGGGTCGGCTGCGGCCACCAGCGGTTGCCGGAGCCGTCAGCGTACTGTCCCGGCAGCGTCCGGCCAGAGGGCGAACAGGTCTACCCGGATCCGGGCTCGGCCGCGGCCGCCGGCCGTGCCACGAAACCGCCCGCGTGGCTCCCCTGGCGGCGCCCGGTCTCGGCGTGAACAGGTCTACCCGGCCCGGGGACGGCTCCGGGCGGACAGGTCTACCCGGATCCGGGCCCGGCCGCGGCCGCCGCCCGGCCCTCGCCGGCGGGCGGGGCTCGTCCCGCCGGGGCTCGCCCGCTGCCTGCCGGCCTCGGGCACCTGGGCGCGGCGCCCCCGCGGCCCCCCGAAGCGGCGGCGGGAGACGGGGACCTCGGCGGACCCCGAAAGAACCGGCCCGAAGGCGGCCGCCCGGTCCCCCCGGCCTCGGCCCCGGCCCCTCCTGGTGGGCGGGGCCAGTCGCGCCGGCGGCCATCGGCTTCGTTCCCTGTTCCTATGCACCTGCTTCCCCTCCCCGCTGTCTCCCTAGAGGTGCTCTGCTCTGGTGGGGCTGGGCGTGGTGCCCGGGGTGGGGTGGGGAGGGGCGTCCGTTTTGGTGCGTCAATGTGTGTGGGCTGGCCGAGCTAAGGGCACACGATCCTCCCGAGCGTGGCCGGCTGTGGTGTGGGCGCCCAAGAAAACGGAGTAAAATTCGCAAAGAATTTTTTTTTTCCCCAGGAAACTTCCTTGTTCCTAGCAGAAGAAAGATGTACTCGTTCAAAAATTAAAGGTTGAGTTTTGTCGAAAATACGTATTGGTCTTGAAACCGGGTTCTCAGGCGGGACAGGGCTGCTAGAGCCATACGGTTCCGGGGCGTTCCGGGGCTGTGGGGTTCCCCCGGCTCAGGGATGGCAGGAGGATGCCTTGTCTCCGGGGTCGGCTGCGGCCACCAGCGGTTGCCGGAGCCGTCAGCGTACTGTCCCGGCAGCGTCCGGCCAGAGGGCGAACAGGTCTACCCGGATCCGGGCTCGGCCGCGGCCGCCGGCCGTGCCACGAAACCGCCCGCGTGGCTCCCCTGGCGGCGCCCGGTCTCGGCGTGAACAGGTCTACCCGGCCCGGGGACGGCTCCGGGCGGACAGGTCTACCCGGATCCGGGCCCGGCCCCGGCCGCCGCCCGGCCCTCGCCGGCGGGCGGGGCTCGTCCCGCCGGGGCTCGCCCGCTGCCTGCCGGCCTCGGGCACCTGGGCGCGGCGCCCCCGCGGCCCCCCGAAGCGGCGGCGGGAGACGGGGACCTCGGCGGACCCCGAAAGAACCGGCCCGAAGGCGGCCGCCCGGTCCCCCCGGCCTCGGCCCCGGCCCCTCCTGGTGGGCGGGGCCAGTCGCGCCGGCGGCCATCGGCTTCGTTCCCTGTTCCTATGCACCTGCTTCCCCTCCCCGCTGTCTCCCTAGAGGTGCTCTGCTCTGGTGGGGCTGGGCGTGGTGCCCGGGGTGGGGTGGGGAGGGGCGTCCGTTTTGGTGCGTCAATGTGTGTGGGCTGGCCGAGCTAAGGGCACACGATCCTCCCGAGCGTGGCCGGCTGTGGTGTGGGCGCCCAAGAAAACGGAGTAAAATTCGCAAAGAATTTTTTTTTTCCCCAGGAAACTTCCTTGTTCCTAGCAGAAGAAAGATGTACTCGTTCAAAAATTAAAGGTTGAGTTTTGTCGAAAATACGTATTGGTCTTGAAACCGGGTTCTCAGGCGGGACAGGGCTGCTAGAGCCATACGGTTCCGGGGCGTTCCGGGGCTGTGGGGTTCCCCCGGCTCAGGGATGGCAGGAGGATGCCTTGTCTCCGGGGTCGGCTGCGGCCACCAGCGGTTGCCGGAGCCGTCAGCGTACTGTCCCGGCAGCGTCCGGCCAGAGGGCGAACAGGTCTACCCGGATCCGGGCTCGGCCGCGGCCGCCGGCCGTGCCACGAAACTGCCCGCGTGGCTCCCCTGGCGGCGCCCGGTCTCGGCGTGAACAGGTCTACCCGGCCCGGGGAAGGCTCCGGGCGGACAGGTCTACCCGGATCCGGGCCCGGCCGCGGCCGCCGGCCGCGCCCCGAAACCGTCGGCGTGGCGCCGCGGTGGTGCCCGGTCGCGGGGCGAACAGGTCTACCCAGCTCCGGCGGGACTTAGGCAAATTTCGGCAGGGGCCGGGTAGACCTGTTGCCCCACCCGTCCTGGAAGTTCACCAAGGGGTCGCTGTTTCTGGCTGCCTCCAGTTGCGTCATGGTAGGAGGCGGCGTGCGCCAGCGCACCGCCCCGGTCAAGTACGATTGGTTCTCTTGGAGGCGTCCGGGGCCTTGGACTCGTCTGTCCGTATTATGGGAGCGGGTGATGGGCCGTGTCCCCGCAGGCTGGCGGTGCCTGTGTCGAAGGTCGAGAGCGGCGGCCGCGCGCGCGGTTGCCAGAACGAAGAGTGTCGAATAAGCGGGATATGAGTCGCGTGGCTTTTATCCTGGTTTCACAGCCCCAGTTGATGGGAAAGGCCGAAAAAGAGAGAGACTGTGTGAGCCGCTTGTCGGCCTAGGTGGGGTGGCGAGAGACCCGTGAGTGTATCCTCCCTCCGACCCTGGCGGCTGCCGACTCCGTGCAGGGGGGCCGCAGGGGAAAGTCCGGTGGTGGCCGAGGCGGCGGCGCCTCGTTCCTTTTCTGCCCGGCCTTAAGCCGGTGCCCGCTCGGCGGGCTCGGTTTTCGGCTGTCAGTCTGGTGCGGTGGCTGGCAGCCGGTGGGGTGGACGCGGCCGGGGCGCGCTCTGTTTCGCGGAGCCCCGACGGGGCTTTTCCCGGCCCTTCCCTGAGAGCTCCGAGGATGGGCCCAGTTGGCCGAGGTGGCGGCGCCCCGTTCCCGGCTCCCGACCTGTGCTTGGTGTGTCGGCGGTGCCACGGGGACGCTCCGGTGGGGCGTGCGGCCTTGCCTCCGGCCTCGCCCGGTTGGCCGAGGGGCTCGGTGACGGGAGTCGCCCGATGTTGTGGCGGGGCGGCGGCGCCTCGCCCCCCCCCCCGCTGTGTGTTGAAGTCGTCCCCCTTCCTCGGCCCTAAGCTGGGGAACCCGCGTAGCGGGCGGGAAGGTCTCAGGGGCGGCGGCCGGCCTGCGGTGGCCGGCTGCCGAGAGCGGACCGGAAGCCCGACAAGAGAGAGCCCTGTGAGAATGCTTGCCGGCGAGGCGGCGGCGCCTCGCCCTTCCTTGTTTTCGGCCGGCATCGACTGAGCCGCGACGCTGGGGCG
>NW_027184032.1:7500-10000 GCF_041296385.1 Aphelocoma coerulescens | reverse complement strand
GTACCTAGCGCTCCGCGCCTCGGCGGCCTCGGAGCCTCTCGGCGTCGTCAAACGCTGGGGGCTGTAGGGCCGCGGAGCCGGGCGGAGGTTTAAAGACTCGGGCGGCTCGGTGCGCCCCGCCGTAGGCGGCGGGCGGCGGCGACGGCGGGTGCCGGGCGGCGGCGCGGTGCCATCCGCGAGGGGGTAGGGAGCGTCTCCCGCCGATCCCCCCTGCGGTGGTGACCGTCGCGGCCGGCCGTGCTCGTCGTCGTCGTGGCTCCGCCGCGTGCGCGCGCGGGCAGCCGTGCCGGGGAGGGGCGCCCTGCCCCCCCCTCTCTGCGGCCCGGTCTCGGCAGAGGGACCGTGTTGGCGCGGTCGGCCGCGGGGGCCGGCCCGCTCGCTTCGAAGCGGGCGACGGTGGCGGAGGGCGCGTGCTCTCCGCCCTTCCGCGGCTGCGGGGCCGTGCGGCTGCCGGGGCCCGCTTGCGCTCTCCTTTGGCCGCCGCCACAGGCTCGCGTGTGGCGCCGCGCCTGGCGCTGCCGCGCCTCTCCCCTCGACGGCCTTCTCTCCTTGGACGCACCGGTGGCGCCGGTCGCCGGCCGTCCCCGCTCGACCGCCTTGCCCGCCCAGGTTGAGTGCTCGGCGGTCCCTCCGTCGCTGGAGGCCGGCGAGTGCGGGTGACCCCGGGCCGGGCGGTGGCGTCGCCGCTCGGCGAGTGTCCCCCTGGGGGACGGTCGGCCGGAAGGTGCCCGCTGTCGCCGCCGGCGGTCCCGTCCCGGGCCCTGCCCGTCGCTTCCCCGTCGCCCTTCCCGGCCGCGTGTGGGGCCGAAGGGGTGCGGGCGGCCGCGGGGGCGCTTCCCTGCCCGGTCTCCGCGTGGAAACGAGGAGAGCGGGCGTTGCTCCCCGGCTCAGCCCCGTACGCCTTCTGCCGGGCGCGTGCCCGCAGAAGGGGCTCCGAAGGTGCGAAGCGGCGGCGGCGGTTCCGGGAGGGCGGTCGCGGTGGCGGTGGGTCTTGCCGTCCGGCAGGCCTCGGGTGCTCGCGATGCCGACTCGGTTCCCGGCGGCGCCCGCCTCCGGTGCCGGCGGCGGAGCCCGGCTTGCCAGGCACTTTGCCTTCCCGGCGGGAGCGGTCCCGCGGGGGGGCGCCGGTGGAGCGGTGTCGCCGCGTGCGTCTTGGGCGTTGCGGGTCGCTGGGGAGCGCCGGCTGCGCGGTGACGCGGCGGCGCTCTGCGAGTCTGTGGAGCGGCGAAGGGAGCGAGCGTGAGCGGGGCCTGGTGGCCGTTACCCCCCCGCCGGCCGTGGGCGTGTGTCGTCTCGCGATCGAGGCCGGGCGGGATCTGATGGCCCCTGCGGTCTGGCGCGCGCGCGCCACGCCAGCCCTCTGTGCGGAGGCCGGGCCGAGCCCGGGCGCCTGGGCCGCCTCCGAAGGACGGCATGCCGGGGCGGCGTCTCCCCTTGCACGGGGGGAGGCGGTCGGGAGCGCGGGCTCCCCCGCCTTTGACGGCCTTCGGAGCGTTCCGTGGGTTTTCTCCTTTTTTTTTTCCCTCCTCCTCCGTTCGTTGTGTGCTCGTACGGTCGAAGCGAGGCGCGCGCGCCAGCGCGCGTCCTTGCCGAAAGAGACACAGGGTCTGCTTGACGTGAGCGGTCCCGGCCCCTCCGCGCGTGCGGAGTCGGTGCCGAAAGCCAGACAACTCTTAGCGGTGGATCACTCGGCTCGTGCGTCGATGAAGAACGCAGCTAGCTGCGAGAATTAATGTGAATTGCAGGACACATTGATCATCGACACTTCGAACGCACTTGCGGCCCCGGGTTCCTCCCGGGGCTACGCCTGTCTGAGCGTCGCTTGACGATCAATCGCCGTCCGGGGGCCACCCCGGCGGCGCGGCTGGGGTCGCCTCGCAGGCCCGTCGTCCGCGGCCGGCGGCGGCGGCGGCGGCGGCGTCTGGCCGGTGCCCGGAGGGGAGGCGGCGGGGGCCGGCGAGGGAAGCGTTTTCCTCGGCGGTTTCTCGGGGCCTTTCCCTGCGGGGCCCGGTCGTCGGCGTCGTCGCGGTCCGTCGCGTGCCGCGCAGAAAGGGCCTTCGTCCCCCTAAATGCAGACTCGGGGAGCGCTCCGTAGCTTCCCGCTCCCGGAGCGAGCCGCTGGGGTGGAGCTCGTCCTTGCCGGGGCCCCGCCAGGGTGTGGCGGTGGCGGCCGGGGAGAAAGAGAGACGGCGTGAAAACGCCGTGCGAAGGGCCGAGGCAGAGAAGAAGGGAGGCGAGGCGCGGGCCTCGCCCCCGGGCTCCCCCCGTGCGGGCGGCTGTCTGCGGGTGGGTACCGCGCGGGTACCGTGCCGTGCTGCCGTGCGCGCGTGAGGCGCGAGCGCCGGGGACGGGGGTCACCCCCTCCTCCTTCCCCCGCCTCTCTGTCGTCGTCTCGGGCGTAAGAGCGCCGTCTCGCTTCTCTCTCCCCACCGAGGCCGTCTCGCGCCGCCCGGCGGTGCCCCGCGGGCCGTCACCACCGTGCTCCTTTCGGTTCTCGTCT
>NW_027184031.1:0-23587 GCF_041296385.1 Aphelocoma coerulescens | reverse complement strand
GAGCACAAGGATCAGCTATGAAATGTGGAGATGGCATCAGACAATTCCTCGGGAGGGTTCGGTTCCTGGGCCAAATGGATCTCCTGCCTTGTGAAGGAGCTCAGAGATCTGGGAAGAGCCCAACCAGCGCAGGGAATGGACTGGCAGATAAAACTGCTGGGGAACGGTGGGGAAAAGCATCCGAACAGGGGGCCTCGTTTTGTACAGGAATGGTACAAAAAATTGTCCGAAAGAGCAGGAATCCAATGGGATTTACATATTCCTTGGAGACCACATTCCAGTGGGAAGTCTGAGAGACAGTAACAAAACCTAAAAAGGCAAATGAGCCCAATCTGCCCAAAGCCTCCAATGGCAACATTCCCTGGCATTGCTGAGGAATTCAGCCGAGCTCCAAGCAAAAGGTGAGCCCCTATGGAATCCTTTCTGGGAGACCATATCCAGCTGGGACTCTTCCTGGAGAAGGCCATGGGATATGGGTTATCCCAGGTCCAGAGAATATGTCATTTCCTTGTGAAAAACACTTGGATCACTGCATCACTTATTGTTTTAGGCTCACCAGTCACCCGGGCTATCCAAGTCCGTCCTCCCCAGCAGGGAGAGCGGGAGCGCGTCCGGACATGGAGAATTTCTGGGAGAGCCCGGGAGAAGAAAGAAGGCTCCAGCTTCACAGATCTGTGTCATAACCCATCCTGTCGGCCGCTCCTGTTTAAACCTGGTGGATTGGTCCTCTTGGATTCAACCTGAGCAGCGCTAATTGCTGGGAATGAAGCAGCCTTTGGTACTTCTTTTCCACGAAACCTCTCCATCCTGCCCTTCAATCCTGTTGCAAACACGGGAAAAACCTAAAACTCTGTTTTTTTCCCCCTCTCTCCTTTTCACTTTGCCTCCTCTTTTCTTGCAGGCTTTGGGCTATCCAGGCTTGGATGTGGATTAGGCAGAGCACCCTGTAAGCTCAGCTCCAGGTGGGATTGCAGCAGTGTTGGAAGCACCAGGGATTCTCCCAAGGTTTGGTGTGAGGAGCTGCATCTTGGGAGGGGCTGGGATTTTGTGCACTTCTGGCTGTCCAGGTACAGGGATGGGTTCCTGGGCGATCTAATGATATTATATAACGATCGTACAAGGAGATCTATATAAAAAATCTTCCACTGTCATCCTTCTCCCAGCCTCACTGTGTTTTCAGGATCCTAGGGGCAGAGTTTGGGTCTGGACAAGGCTCTCGGGCACAGGGTGGGATTCTTGGGGTGCAGGACCAGGATTTGGACTCGATGCTCCCTGCGGGTCCCTTCCAGCCCAGGGAATGCTGCGATCCTGTGCCCATGGAGGTGAAATAAAGGGGATCGGTGGGGTTTTTGCCCGCTGTGTTCACGGCCCCGCCGGCTCCGGGCGGGTTAAAGGCGCAGCTGCCCCGAGACAGCGGGACCGGCCGGGGCTGCTCGCTCCCGGTGCTGCCGCCTTGTGGGGAGAGCCCGGCACTGCAGCCCGGAACGGCGCTGGACACGGGATCGGCGTGGAACAGCAGCCCAGGGAATGCTGAGGCGTCCCAGGGAATGCTGAGGCGTCCCCTGCGGGGGCACTCGGCAGCAAATCCCTGATGTTGAGCGGAAAAAGGAAAGTTCTGGGTTAGTGGGAGGAGGTTTCTGGAATGGGGTTGGGACAGGTGCTGATCCACGCAAGGAATCACGGGGTGGTTTGGCTTGGAAGAGCCACCAAGATCATTTACACTCTGTTTGTTGTCCGATTCCACAGCAAAGAACATCCAGAACTGCCACCTCACCCTCACAGACAGCAGGAATGTCTTCCATAGTTGTTGTTTTGGAATGGGAATGGCTGTTGGGAGCTCTGGCAGGAGCAGGTAAGAACAGAAATGGGATCATTCTGGCTGCTGCTGGAGGTGGTTTTCTGCTTTCAGGCTGTTCTTCTGACTGATCCTTTCACAGCACTGTTCTAGGGCACATTTGAGGGTCATTCCAGGAATTTCAAACCAGATGAAAACTGGTGGGGAAAAAATGTGAACCCGATCCATTTCTGGTAATTCCAAGCTTCTCGCACAACACCGTTCCAGGGGAAAGCTGATGAAAGGGTGAAGATGCAGAGGAGCAAGTGCTGTAAACCCCCCTGGCACTCTGACAGAGCAGACCTTGCAGTACTCGCAGCAGATCTCTTGGAGAAAGTGTGGGATGGCAAGGTTTTCCAGGAAAGCAAAAGGAGGGCAGAGATGAGGGAATAGGCTTCCAGTTATTCCTTTAGCTGAAAGCCTGGGGGAATTGAGAGGGGCCACAAGAACTGTTTGTGTAGGAAAATGGGAGTTTGGGGGCTGAATCGGAGTTTCTCTCTGGGGCATTTTTGAGGGAAAAGCTGAGGTGCTGTTTAAGGGAGGGAATGCACATTTTTGGGGTGGAAAAGGTTTAATCAATATTGTAGAGGAAGTAAAATGTTGGGGGTAAAAGTGGATGCAAGCTGGAGGGGACAGAAGGAATATTTTGAAGGCAAAATGGGGAACTCAGTAGTGGAGAGAGGGGGAACATTTTGGAGGCAACACTTGACAAACTCTCTGGGGTGGAGAACGAAGACATTGAGGGAAAAATGAGGTGGTGAGCAGTGGGCACGTAGGGAAGGTTGTGGGGGTAAATCTTGAGAAAAGCCCCGTGGTATTCAAGAAATTCTTGGAATCAGGACGGAGGAATTCAGCGGTGGAAAACCAGGGGAATTTTGCGGGGGTAAAACTTTAAAAGATCTAAGAGTTGAGAGTGAGTGTTTTTAGGTGAAAAGGATGTCTTGTTGAAGTTGGGCATCTGGATTGTGGCATTTATGGATCAGAGGGTGTGTTTCCAGAAAGTAGAAGATAAAGAAGACTCCCAAAGCCTCGGTAGCTGTGTTAAGAAATCCCTGCCAGGGAAGAAAGGTACCTAAACCTCCTAGAAGTAGGGACTAATTAGCATGGGAAGGGAAAAACCCAGCCCAGTGGGAGAGAGCAGGCCGGGTAAGGGAAGAGAAGGATGCCCTTAAGAAGAAGCAGGGAAGGGGAATTTCTCGGTTTGCTCAAATGTATCAAAAAGTTTGGAATCTGGGTCTGTGTGGAGGCCGGGATTTTCTCGGCCACATCCAGAGCCCAGCACTAGGAATAAAGTAATTCCAGGCTTTACAATGCCAAAAATGCAGTACCAGAGAGTTCTGTTGTCCCGAGGACTTGGGGGATATTTGGCAAAAATTTCTGGGGGCCCAGGCTGGACCGAGCTTTGCACACTCCCCGGATTCACGGGATCGGGGATTCCAGCGTGCCCTGCACGGGTTTTTCAGGGAAGTCCCAAATCCGTGTGAGCACGAAGCAGAATCCCCTGGGAGCTGAAGGCAACGGGATATTTCTTGGGAATTTTGAAGGATTAGGTGAGTCCTCAGTGTTAGGTTGGAATGAACGCAAATTGTCCGGGAGTTGCTGGTTTAGGGATGGCCAGGTCTGGATTTGGATTTGTGGGCACCAAGCGTTCCTTGTGTCAGCTTTAGGTCTGGGTTGGTGGGAATTGTCGGAGAAAAGAGAAGGGAATTGCAATGCAGAGCTCCATTCCTGGAGAAAGGATCAGGATGGGAGAGGAAAGGCTGTGGGGCTGCTGGGAGCTCCTGGAGACCAAAAGGATCTGAGGTCCGGAGGCAAAAGCTGTGGAACAAAGGCTGAAAAGGGTGCGGGGTGGGGCGGGAGGGGGAGGAGGGCACTGCGGGGGGTGGGGGGAAAGAGGGAAAGGATCCCTGCTCCTGGAATCCAGCAGGGACCAGGAGAGGATCATTTTCCATCCACTGCTCTCAGTGGAATCCTAATAAGGAAGGTCGAAGGAAAGTGATTCATTTGTTTGTTCTTAGGTTTGGAATGAAAGGTGCTCTTCCAGAGTGGAATATTCACCTGTTAAAATTCTGTTGGATCCAGGAAAAGAGGGAGGCAGCAGCTGGGGAATGAACGGGTGGATTTTTGGTGGATACAGGCAAAGGCATGGGCAGGGGCACTTAGGTAAAATACACTTGATGGGCAGCACCAGGAAAAGCCTCAACTGCCCTTTTTTTCCAAGCTCTGACATTCCAGAGGAGTAAGCAGTGGTCAGCACATGGCTCTCTATATTCCTTGGATGGCCAGTGCTTTGTTGGGAAGAGGTGACATTTGGAAAGGAACAAATCCGGGGATATAATTCCTGATAGTGAGGCCCAGGTTTTGATATCCTTCCAGCACCCGAACGCAACAGAGGGAATCCTGGAGGAGGAGGTGGAAAACGCTGTTGCTCCGTTGGTGGAATTCCTGGGAAATGGAAAGCAGCAGAAGCAGCAAGAACAGAGTTGGAAGCAGGCTCCAGCCGGGTAAGGCAGCCACCAAATCCTTTGGAATTAGAACTGAGCAGGGGTGGGAAGAATTAATTCTTACATTCGTAGCCCATGGATTCCTGAGCAGGATCCCGGCAGGGAAGACTGCAGGGATCAGCCTGGGGACTGTTCCCAGCTGGGGGCAGCGAGGCTTGGAATTGGCTGGAGGGAAGAAAGGGGGATCCTTTGAGCACAAGGATCAGCTATGAAATGTGGAGATGGCATCAGACAATTCCTCGGGAGGGTTCGGTTCCTGGGCCAAATGGATCTCCTGCCTTGTGAAGGAGCTCAGAGATCTGGGAAGAGCCCAACCAGCGCAGGGAATGGACTGGCAGATAAAACTGCTGGGGAACGGTGGGGAAAAGCATCCGAACAGGGGGCCTCGTTTTGTACAGGAATGGTACAAAAAATTGTCCGAAAGAGCAGGAATCCAATGGGATTTACATATTCCTTGGAGACCACATTCCAGTGGGAAGTCTGAGAGACAGTAACAAAACCTAAAAAGGCAAATGAGCCCAATCTGCCCAAAGCCTCCAATGGCAACATTCCCTGGCATTGCTGAGGAATTCAGCCGAGCTCCAAGCAAAAGGTGAGCCCCTATGGAATCCTTTCTGGGAGACCATATCCAGCTGGGACTCTTCCTGGAGAAGGCCATGGGATATGGGTTATCCCAGGTCCAGAGAATATGTCATTTCCTTGTGAAAAACACTTGGATCACTGCATCACTTATTGTTTTAGGCTCACCAGTCACCCGGGCTATCCAAGTCCGTCCTCCCCAGCAGGGAGAGCGGGAGCGCGTCCGGACATGGAGAATTTCTGGGAGAGCCCGGGAGAAGAAAGAAGGCTCCAGCTTCACAGATCTGTGTCATAACCCATCCTGTCGGCCGCTCCTGTTTAAACCTGGTGGATTGGTCCTCTTGGATTCAACCTGAGCAGCGCTAATTGCTGGGAATGAAGCAGCCTTTGGTACTTCTTTTCCACGAAACCTCTCCATCCTGCCCTTCAATCCTGTTGCAAACACGGGAAAAACCTAAAACTCTGTTTTTTTCCCCCTCTCTCCTTTTCACTTTGCCTCCTCTTTTCTTGCAGGCTTTGGGCTATCCAGGCTTGGATGTGGATTAGGCAGAGCACCCTGTAAGCTCAGCTCCAGGTGGGATTGCAGCAGTGTTGGAAGCACCAGGGATTCTCCCAAGGTTTGGTGTGAGGAGCTGCATCTTGGGAGGGGCTGGGATTTTGTGCACTTCTGGCTGTCCAGGTACAGGGATGGGTTCCTGGGCGATCTAATGATATTATATAACGATCGTACAAGGAGATCTATATAAAAAATCTTCCACTGTCATCCTTCTCCCAGCCTCACTGTGTTTTCAGGATCCTAGGGGCAGAGTTTGGGTCTGGACAAGGCTCTCGGGCACAGGGTGGGATTCTTGGGGTGCAGGACCAGGATTTGGACTCGATGCTCCCTGCGGGTCCCTTCCAGCCCAGGGAATGCTGCGATCCTGTGCCCATGGAGGTGAAATAAAGGGGATCGGTGGGGTTTTTGCCCGCTGTGTTCACGGCCCCGCCGGCTCCGGGCGGGTTAAAGGCGCAGCTGCCCCGAGACAGCGGGACCGGCCGGGGCTGCTCGCTCCCGGTGCTGCCGCCTTGTGGGGAGAGCCCGGCACTGCAGCCCGGAACGGCGCTGGACACGGGATCGGCGTGGAACAGCAGCCCAGGGAATGCTGAGGCGTCCCAGGGAATGCTGAGGCGTCCCCTGCGGGGGCACTCGGCAGCAAATCCCTGATGTTGAGCGGAAAAAGGAAAGTTCTGGGTTAGTGGGAGGAGGTTTCTGGAATGGGGTTGGGACAGGTGCTGATCCACGCAAGGAATCACGGGGTGGTTTGGCTTGGAAGAGCCACCAAGATCATTTACACTCTGTTTGTTGTCCGATTCCACAGCAAAGAACATCCAGAACTGCCACCTCACCCTCACAGACAGCAGGAATGTCTTCCATAGTTGTTGTTTTGGAATGGGAATGGCTGTTGGGAGCTCTGGCAGGAGCAGGTAAGAACAGAAATGGGATCATTCTGGCTGCTGCTGGAGGTGGTTTTCTGCTTTCAGGCTGTTCTTCTGACTGATCCTTTCACAGCACTGTTCTAGGGCACATTTGAGGGTCATTCCAGGAATTTCAAACCAGATGAAAACTGGTGGGGAAAAAATGTGAACCCGATCCATTTCTGGTAATTCCAAGCTTCTCGCACAACACCGTTCCAGGGGAAAGCTGATGAAAGGGTGAAGATGCAGAGGAGCAAGTGTTGTAAACCCCCCTGGCACTCTGACAGAGCAGACCTTGCAGTACTGGCAGCAGATCTCTTGGAGAAAGTGTGGGATGGCAAGGTTTTCCAGGAAAGCAAAAGGAGGGCAGAGATGAGGGAATAGGCTTCCAGTTATTCCTTTAGCTGAAAGCCTGGGGGAATTGAGAGGGGCCACAAGAACTGTTTGTGTAGGAAAAGGGGAGTTTGGGGGCTGAATCGGAGTTTCTCTCTGGGGCATTTTTGAGGGAAAAGCTGAGGTGCTGTTTAAGGGAGGGAATGCACATTTTTGGGGTGGAAAAGGTTTAGTCAATATTGTAGAGGAAGTAAAATGTTGGGGGTAAAAGGGGATGCAATCTGGAGGGGACAGAATGAATATTTTGAAGGCAAAATGGGGAACTCAGTAGTGGACAGAGGGGGAACATTTTGGAGGCAACACTTGACAAACTCTCTGGGGTGGAGAACGAAGACATTGAGGGAAAAATGAGGTGGTGAGCAGTGGGCACGTAGGGAAGGTTGTGGGGGTAAATCTTGAGAAAAGCCCCGTGGTATTCAAGAAATTCTTGGAATCAGGACGGAGGAATTCAGCGGTGGAAAAGCAGGGGAATTTTGCGGGGGTAAAACTTTAAAAGATCTAAGAGTTGAGAGTGAGTGTTTTTAGGTGAAAAGGATGTCTTGTTGAAGTTGGGCATCTGGATTGTGGCATTTATGGATCAGAGGGTGTGTTTCCAGAAAGTAGAAGATAAAGAAGACTCCCAAAGCCTCGGTAGCTGTGTTAAGAAATCCCTGCCAGGGAAGAAAGGTACCTAAACCTCCTAGAAGTAGGGACTAATTAGCATGGGAAGGGAAAAACCCAGCCCAGTGGGAGAGAGCAGGCCGGGTAAGGGAAAAGAAGGATGCCCTTAAGAAGAAGCAGGGAAGGGGAATTTCTCGGTTTGCTCAAATGTATCAAAAAGTTTGGAATCTGGGTCTGTGTGGAGGCCGGGATTTTCTCGGCCATATCCAGAGCCCAGCACTAGGAATAAAGTGATTCCAGGCTTTACAATGCCAAAAATGCAGTAGCAGAGAGTTCTGTTGTCCCGAGGACTTGGGGGATATTTAGCAAAAATTTCTGGGGGCCCAGGCTGGACCGAGCTTTTCACACTCCCCGGATTCACGGGATCAGGGATTCCAGCGTGCCCTGCACAGGTTTTTCAGGGAAGTCCCAAATCCGTGTGAGCACGAAGCAGAATCCCCGGGGAGCTGAAGGCAACGGGATATTTCTTGGGAATTTTGAAGGATTAGGTGAGTCCTCAGTGTTAGGTTGGAATGAACGCAAATTGTCCGGGAGTTGCTGGTTTAGGGATGGCCAGGTCTGGATTTGGATTTGTGGGCACTGAGCGTTCCTTGTGTCAGCTCTAGGTCTGGGTTGGTGGGAATTGTCGGAGAAAAGAGAAGGGAATTGCAATGCACAGCTCCATTCCTGGAGAAAGGATCAGGATGGGAGAGGAAAGGCTGTGGAGCTGCTGGGAGCTCCTGGAGACCAAAAGGATCTGAGGTCCAGAGGCAAAAGCTGTGGAACAAAGCCTGGAAAGGGTGCGGGGTGGGGCGGGAGGGGGAGGAGGGCACCGCGGGGGGTGGGGGGAAAGAGGGAAAGGATCCCTGCTCCGGGAATCCAGCAGGGACCAGGAGAGGATCATTTTCCATCCACTGCTCTCAGTGGAATCCTAATAAGGAAGGTCCAAGGGAATGATTTGTTTGTTCTTAGGTTTGGAATGAAAGGTGCTCTTCCAGAGGGGAATATTCACCTGTTAAAATTCTGTTGGATCCAGGAAAAGAGGGAGGCAGCAGCTGGGGAATGAACGGGTGGATTTTTGGCGGGTACAGGCAAAGGCATGGGCAGGGGCACTTAGGTAAAATACACTTCATGGGCAGCACCAGGAAAAGCCTCAACTGCCCTTTTTTTCCAAGCTCTGACATTCCAGAGGAGTAAGCAGTGGTCAGCACATGGCTCTCTATAATTCCTTGGATGGCCAGTGCTTTGTTGGGAAGAGGTGACATTTGGAAAGGAACAAATCCGGGGATATAATTCCTGATAGTGAGGCCCAGGTTTTGATATCCTTCCAGCACCCGAACGCAACAGAGGGAATCCTGGAGGAGGAGGTGGAAAACGCTGTCGCTCCGTTGGTGGAATTCCTGGGAAATGGAAAGCAGCAGAAGCAGCAAGAACAGAGTTGGAAGCAGGCTCCAGCCAGGTAAGGCAGACACCAAATCCTTTGGAATTAGAACTGAGCAGGGGTGGGAAGAATTAATTCTTACATTCCCATGGATTCCTGAGCAGGATCCTGGCAGGGAAGACTGCAGGGATCGGCCTGGGGACTGTTCCCGGCTTGGGGCAGCGAGGCTTGGAATTGGCTGGAGGGAAGAAAGAGGGATCCTTTGAGCACAAGGATCAGCTGTGAAATGTGGAGATGGCATCAGACAATTCCTCGGGAGGGTTCAGTTCCTGGGCCAAATGGACCTCCTGCCTTGTGAAGGAGCTCAGAGATCTGGGAAGAGCCCAACCAACACAGGGAATGGACTGGCAGATAAAACTGCTGGGGAACGGTGGGGAAAAGCATCCGAACAGGGGGCCTCGTTTTGTACAGGAATGGTACAAAAAATATCCAAAGAGCAGGAATCCAATGGGATTTACATGTTCCTTGGAGACCACAATCCAGTGGGAAGTCTGAGAGATGGTAACAAAACCTAAAAAGGCAAATGAGCCTAATCTGCTCAAAGCCTCCAATGGCCACATTCCCTGGCATTGCTGAGGAATTCAGCCGAGCTCCAAGCAAAAGGTGAGCCCCTATGGAATCCTTTCTGGGAGACCATATCCAGCTGGGACTCTTCCTGGAGAAGGCCATGGGATATGGGTTATCCCAGGTCCAGAGAATATGTCATTTCCTGGGGAAAAACACTTGGATCACTGCATCACTTATTGTTTTAGGCTCACCAGTCACCCGGGCTATCCAAGTCCGTCCTCCCCAGCGGGGAGAGCGGGAGCATGTCCGGACATGGAGAATTTCTGGGAGAGCCCGGGAGAAGAAAGAAGGCTCCAGCTTCACAGATCTGTGTCATAACCCATCCTGTCGGCCGCTCCTGTTTAAACCTGGTGGATTGAGCAGCGCTAATTGCTGGGAATGAAGCAGCCTTTGGTACTTCTTTTCCACAAAACCTCTCCATCCTGCCCTTCAATCCTGTTGCAAACAGGGGAAAAACCTAAAACTCCGTTTTTCCCCCCCTCTCCCCTTCACTTTGCCTCCTCTTTTCTTGCAGGCTTTGGGCTATCCAGGCTTGGATGTGGATTAGGCAGAGCACCCTGTAAGCTCAGCTCCAGGTGGGATTGCAGCGGTGTTGGAAGCACCAGGGATTCTCCCAAGGTTTGGTGTGAGGAGCTGCATCTTGGGAGGGGCTGGGATTTTGTGCACTTTTGGGGTTTTTTTTTCCTGTTTGCCTTTTGGGCCGGCTCCGAGAAAAAGCTGAAAACCGAAGAAGCTGAGGGGGGTTCCCAAATTCCTTTCCAGCCCTTCAGAGGAGGCACAAAGCCACGTGCAGCTGAGGAAAGGGATGTGAGGGGAATGGCAATAATGGAGCCTCGGGACTCTGCACTTCATTCTTTTCACATGTTTGGAGGTGCAGGAAATGCCAAACCCCACAGGAATTCTGTGTCCGTAACATTGGGTGCAACTTCTTGAAACCCAAGTGCTCAGAGTGGGGTTTTCCCAAGGGTAAATCCCGATGTGACATGGCAAAGCTTCAGTGAGGATTTCCAGGCTTGACTGCACAGCTTTTGGGAAAGCTCAGGAGCCAAACAATATCAGATTTCTATGGGATTTGGATCAAACGTGGCGTTTAAATGTGGGACAGCTCAGCTCCCCGGGTGAGAAAGTGCTTGGAGTAGCCAGGCGGAGCCGTTTTTGAGAATTCCAAGCATTGTGTCCTTACGCTCCTTAATACAACGTTTAAATAATTGATACAGAATGGAGACAGTATCAGGGGGATTTGTTAGAGTGGCAGGGATGCTTTTTCACCTGGCAGTGTGTCGGGATAGTCAAGACTCCTTATGTCAGAATTAATTGGTCTTCCTTCTTTTCCCTTTTGTTCTTTCTAGATTGTGGCTGAGTGGGGAGAATGTTTGGGATAAAGAAACGAAATGCCCGAGGGAAGCTTCGTGTTGCCGTGGGGCTGCTTTAGGCAGAGACACTGGACATGAAATTCCAGGGATGTTCCCCTTGCTGGAGTGGGAAGCAGTGGAAGCAGTTTGCTGCCAAGTGCAAAGAGCATCCAGATGCAGAGAAGTCTTTAGAAAAGCACTCCGGATGTGCAAATGAGGGATGTGTCTTCCTGCATCTCCTGTTGTTTTTCTCTGTCAGGTTTTGGAGGGGTTTCTCTCTGTGATTTCCTGCGATCCAGGTGCGTCCCTTCTTTTGTCCAAATCCAGTGCCAGAGGATTGAACAGCTGATGAGTGGGGTCTGGGATGAAAACGGTTCTGCTAAAATGAGGGAAGCAATGCTGGAAGAGAAATGGGCATCTTTTTAATGCCTGGTATAAAAATGCTGGAGAAGGGCACTTTTTATTTGATATGGTGTTATTCTTCATGCTTTTTTTCCATGGATAAAATTTCATGGTGAGCAATCATAGGAGAAATAGGAAATGCAGGAGTCTTGGAGTCCACAGTGGGATTAACTTTGCTTTTCTGCACTCTTTCAAGACAGGAAAAACCACTGAAGTCGTCCCAAGAGCTTTGGTATTAGAGCAGCCAAAGCCAGCTAGGGCCCCCCTTGTCCTGCCCATGGTTTGGATAAGTGACAGGCTCCTCTTCTCTGTGTTGGGATGAACTGCCTAGGGAATGCCGTTTCCAGCAGCCTGGTGTGCTGGAAAAAGGGAGAAGGGAAGAGGGAATGTGGTGCCAGAGCTGCGTGCCATCGGGTTGTGTTTCCCTCTGCGGACAGAGAGTGTCTGGGCTGAGGTGAGATTGCTGGGAGTGCTTGGACGAGCTGTGCAGGAGACAGGGAGTTGGGGATTGCAGCTGGGGATTGGAACCACTGCCTTAGGTCTGCTTAGTCAGTGTCTGTGTGAAGTGGGATTTGCGCTGGAGAGGTGCTGTCGGGAACAAAGGACGGAGTAAATCCTCTCCGGGGATGCGCAGGGAGGGAGTGAGTTGCAGGGAAGGAGAGTATTTCTAAGCCGTGTCAATATTTCCCTGAAAGTGGGGCTGGAGCAGTGAGGGGGGTGCTTGGGTTTGGCCTGGGCCTGTCAGGAAGAGCCATAAACGAGCCAGCCCAGGCCCTGACGCCTGCATGGATGTTTGACACACTTCTACAGAAAGCCAAGGCAGTCATGAATGCAGAGGACAAATTGTAGGCGACTGCTTACGATCTGTGGGGAATTTCCTTTGGAATTACCAGTCAGAGAGTGCATGCAAGCAGAGCACATCTTTTGGCTTTTTCCGGTCTGTCATCTCCTGTCTGGCTATAGAGAGTTTTGTGCGCTGCCGTTCAGGAAGCAGCGTGTTTTCAGCTGGAAATTTGGGGTGGGTTTGTTTCCTCAGGGTCTGGGGTCTTTCCTGAGAGAATCACCCTCCCATAAATCCCCCGGGTTGTTCTGCACAGCTGCTTTGGCCCTGGGTCAGAGAGAGAGAAGGGAAATGACTTTTTAGGGCGTTGAAATTTCTCCAGGCAGGAGTGGGACGTGGTCTTGCCCCTCCCCAAAGCCGTGCAGGCGCATGGGAGTAGCTCAGTGCCGGCGCAGCTCTCTGAGCAATAACAACGCTTGGGAGGTTCGAGTGTTGGTAACAACTCTCCTTTTCCCCTGGGAATGCGCCCGGGCCGCCGTGTAGCGGCCGCCGTGGGAGCGGTGCCTGCGGGCGGCGGGGTTTCCCGCGTGATTGACGGGGCCAGCGGCCAATAGGAAGGCGTGGCGGGCCGAGGGCTGGCCAATGGGGAGGCGTGGCGCGGCTGCCGTGGCCAGTTTGAGTGGGCAGGCGCGGTCGGCGGGGGACAGGCGGGCATGGACGGGCCCGGGCGGTGAGCGAGGAGCGGGAGAACGGGATGGGGAGCGGGGGAACGGCATAACGGGACGGGGAGCGGCATCGGGGCGGGCCCCGTCCCCCGGAGCTGTGCGGATGCCGCGGCCGTGGGGGTGGCAGAGCCTCCGCCCACCCCGGGCGCTTCCCACCCTCTGCGATCCCGGCCTGAGCCGGCCTCTTCCCTGCAGGGATTACGAGGCTCAGATCCGGAATTACCGAGGGCCCGAGCCGCTGGAGCCGTGGGACGGGGTGTTGCCCCGTCCCTGGCTCGGAGCTGACTCCGGAATGGTTTGCAGGTCCCTGCCGTGGGCAGGGGAATGCCTCCTGCTCCAAGAGAAGCAGAGCCGCTGGCCCGGGCTCCTGGAGGAGTGGGTGAAGGTGTTCGTGGGTGACAAGAGGTACAATGAACTGCTGCCAGGCAGCCCAGGATTGTTCCCAAACGTCATCCCCTGGCTCTGTAAGTTGGTAAGGTCTTGTTCTCCCCAAGCCCATATCCAGAGCCTCGCTCTGGGAATAAAGTAATTCCTGGCTTTCCAATACTAAAAACGCAGCACCAGAGCAGGGTTCTGTTAACCTGATCATTTGGGGGATAGTTGGCAAAAATTTATGGTGGGCCAGGTTGGACTTAAGCTTTTAACACTCCCTGGATTCACGGGATCGGGGATTCCAGCATGCACCACACAGGTTTTTTTCAGGGAAATCCCTTGATCCCCTAATCCGTATGAGTTCAAAGCAAAAACCCCAGGGAGTTGAAGGCAACAGGGTGTTTCTTGGGAATGTTGAAGTCTTCAGTGTGTCCTAATTGTTAGGTTTGAATTAATGCAGATGGTGCAGGATTGTGTGTTCAGACTTGCTGGTTTAGGCATGGCCAGGTCTGGATTTGCATTTGTGGGCACCGAGTGTTCCTTGTGTCAGCTTTAGGTCTGGATTGGTGGGAATTGTCGGAGAAAAGCGAAGGGAATTGAAATGCAGAGCTCTGTTCTTGGAGAAAGGATCAGGATGGGAGAAAAGAGGGTGTGGAACTGCTGGGAGCTCCTGGAGTGAGGGAAAGGATGCAAGAGTTGGAGACGAGCTGTGGAACAAAGCCTGAAAAGGGGGCAGGGCAGGGTGGTCACCGCGGGGGGGCGGGGGGGGGGGGGGGGGGGGAAGAGGGAAAGAATCCCTGCTCCAGGAATCCAGCAGGGGCCAGGAGAGGATCATTTTGCATCCACCGTTCTCAGTGGAATTCAAATAAGGAAGGTCCAAGGGAATGATTTGTTTGTTCTTAGGTTTGGAATGAAAGGTGCTCTTCCAGAGGGGAATATTCACCTGTTAAAATTCTGTTGGATCCAGGAAAAGAGGGAGGACCAGCTGGGGAATGAACGGGTGGATTTTTGGTGGATACAGGCAAAGGCATGGGCAGGGGCTCTTAGGTAAAATACACTGCATGGGCAGCACCCCCAGGAAAAGCTCCAGCTGCCCACTTTTCCAAGCTCTGACATTCCAGAGGAGTAAGCAGTGGTCAGCACATCGCTCTCTATATTCCTTGGATGGCCAGTGCTTTGTTGGGAAGAGGTGACATTTGGAAAGGAACAAATCCGGGGATATAATTCCTGATAGTGAGGCCCAGGTTTTGATATCCTTCCAGCACCCGAACGCAACAGAGGGAATCCTGGAGGAGGAGGTGGAAAACGCTGTTGCTCCGTTGGTGGAATTCCTGGGAAATGGAAAGCAGCAGAAGCAGCAAGAACAGAGTTGGAAGCAGGCTCCAGCCGGGTAAGGCAGCCACCAAATCCTTTGGAATTAGAACTGAGCAGGGGTGGGAAGAATTAATTCTTACATTCGTAGCCCATGGATTCCTGAGCAGGATCCCGGCAGGGAAGACTGCAGGGATCAGCCTGGGGACTGTTCCCAGCTGGGGGCAGCGAGGCTTGGAATTGGCTGGAGGGAAGAAAGGGGGATCCTTTGAGCACAAGGATCAGCTATGAAATGTGGAGATGGCATCAGACAATTCCTCGGGAGGGTTCGGTTCCTGGGCCAAATGGATCTCCTGCCTTGTGAAGGAGCTCAGAGATCTGGGAAGAGCCCAACCAGCGCAGGGAATGGACTGGCAGATAAAACTGCTGGGGAACGGTGGGGAAAAGCATCCGAACAGGGGGCCTCGTTTTGTACAGGAATGGTACAAAAAATTGTCCGAAAGAGCAGGAATCCAATGGGATTTACATATTCCTTGGAGACCACATTCCAGTGGGAAGTCTGAGAGACAGTAACAAAACCTAAAAAGGCAAATGAGCCCAATCTGCCCAAAGCCTCCAATGGCAACATTCCCTGGCATTGCTGAGGAATTCAGCCGAGCTCCAAGCAAAAGGTGAGCCCCTATGGAATCCTTTCTGGGAGACCATATCCAGCTGGGACTCTTCCTGGAGAAGGCCATGGGATATGGGTTATCCCAGGTCCAGAGAATATGTCATTTCCTTGTGAAAAACACTTGGATCACTGCATCACTTATTGTTTTAGGCTCACCAGTCACCCGGGCTATCCAAGTCCGTCCTCCCCAGCAGGGAGAGCGGGAGCGCGTCCGGACATGGAGAATTTCTGGGAGAGCCCGGGAGAAGAAAGAAGGCTCCAGCTTCACAGATCTGTGTCATAACCCATCCTGTCGGCCGCTCCTGTTTAAACCTGGTGGATTGGTCCTCTTGGATTCAACCTGAGCAGCGCTAATTGCTGGGAATGAAGCAGCCTTTGGTACTTCTTTTCCACGAAACCTCTCCATCCTGCCCTTCAATCCTGTTGCAAACACGGGAAAAACCTAAAACTCTGTTTTTTTCCCCCTCTCTCCTTTTCACTTTGCCTCCTCTTTTCTTGCAGGCTTTGGGCTATCCAGGCTTGGATGTGGATTAGGCAGAGCACCCTGTAAGCTCAGCTCCAGGTGGGATTGCAGCAGTGTTGGAAGCACCAGGGATTCTCCCAAGGTTTGGTGTGAGGAGCTGCATCTTGGGAGGGGCTGGGATTTTGTGCACTTCTGGCTGTCCAGGTACAGGGATGGGTTCCTGGGCGATCTAATGATATTATATAACGATCGTACAAGGAGATCTATATAAAAAATCTTCCACTGTCATCCTTCTCCCAGCCTCACTGTGTTTTCAGGATCCTAGGGGCAGAGTTTGGGTCTGGACAAGGCTCTCGGGCACAGGGTGGGATTCTTGGGGTGCAGGACCAGGATTTGGACTCGATGCTCCCTGCGGGTCCCTTCCAGCCCAGGGAATGCTGCGATCCTGTGCCCATGGAGGTGAAATAAAGGGGATCGGTGGGGTTTTTGCCCGCTGTGTTCACGGCCCCGCCGGCTCCGGGCGGGTTAAAGGCGCAGCTGCCCCGAGACAGCGGGACCGGCCGGGGCTGCTCGCTCCCGGTGCTGCCGCCTTGTGGGGAGAGCCCGGCACTGCAGCCCGGAACGGCGCTGGACACGGGATCGGCGTGGAACAGCAGCCCAGGGAATGCTGAGGCGTCCCAGGGAATGCTGAGGCGTCCCCTGCGGGGGCACTCGGCAGCAAATCCCTGATGTTGAGCGGAAAAAGGAAAGTTCTGGGTTAGTGGGAGGAGGTTTCTGGAATGGGGTTGGGACAGGTGCTGATCCACGCAAGGAATCACGGGGTGGTTTGGCTTGGAAGAGCCACCAAGATCATTTACACTCTGTTTGTTGTCCGATTCCACAGCAAAGAACATCCAGAACTGCCACCTCACCCTCACAGACAGCAGGAATGTCTTCCATAGTTGTTGTTTTGGAATGGGAATGGCTGTTGGGAGCTCTGGCAGGAGCAGGTAAGAACAGAAATGGGATCATTCTGGCTGCTGCTGGAGGTGGTTTTCTGCTTTCAGGCTGTTCTTCTGACTGATCCTTTCACAGCACTGTTCTAGGGCACATTTGAGGGTCATTCCAGGAATTTCAAACCAGATGAAAACTGGTGGGGAAAAAATGTGAACCCGATCCATTTCTGGTAATTCCAAGCTTCTCGCACAACACCGTTCCAGGGGAAAGCTGATGAAAGGGTGAAGATGCAGAGGAGCAAGTGCTGTAAACCCCCCTGGCACTCTGACAGAGCAGACCTTGCAGTACTCGCAGCAGATCTCTTGGAGAAAGTGTGGGATGGCAAGGTTTTCCAGGAAAGCAAAAGGAGGGCAGAGATGAGGGAATAGGCTTCCAGTTATTCCTTTAGCTGAAAGCCTGGGGGAATTGAGAGGGGCCACAAGAACTGTTTGTGTAGGAAAATGGGAGTTTGGGGGCTGAATCGGAGTTTCTCTCTGGGGCATTTTTGAGGGAAAAGCTGAGGTGCTGTTTAAGGGAGGGAATGCACATTTTTGGGGTGGAAAAGGTTTAATCAATATTGTAGAGGAAGTAAAATGTTGGGGGTAAAAGTGGATGCAAGCTGGAGGGGACAGAAGGAATATTTTGAAGGCAAAATGGGGAACTCAGTAGTGGAGAGAGGGGGAACATTTTGGAGGCAACACTTGACAAACTCTCTGGGGTGGAGAACGAAGACATTGAGGGAAAAATGAGGTGGTGAGCAGTGGGCACGTAGGGAAGGTTGTGGGGGTAAATCTTGAGAAAAGCCCCGTGGTATTCAAGAAATTCTTGGAATCAGGACGGAGGAATTCAGCGGTGGAAAACCAGGGGAATTTTGCGGGGGTAAAACTTTAAAAGATCTAAGAGTTGAGAGTGAGTGTTTTTAGGTGAAAAGGATGTCTTGTTGAAGTTGGGCATCTGGATTGTGGCATTTATGGATCAGAGGGTGTGTTTCCAGAAAGTAGAAGATAAAGAAGACTCCCAAAGCCTCGGTAGCTGTGTTAAGAAATCCCTGCCAGGGAAGAAAGGTACCTAAACCTCCTAGAAGTAGGGACTAATTAGCATGGGAAGGGAAAAACCCAGCCCAGTGGGAGAGAGCAGGCCGGGTAAGGGAAGAGAAGGATGCCCTTAAGAAGAAGCAGGGAAGGGGAATTTCTCGGTTTGCTCAAATGTATCAAAAAGTTTGGAATCTGGGTCTGTGTGGAGGCCGGGATTTTCTCGGCCACATCCAGAGCCCAGCACTAGGAATAAAGTAATTCCAGGCTTTACAATGCCAAAAATGCAGTACCAGAGAGTTCTGTTGTCCCGAGGACTTGGGGGATATTTGGCAAAAATTTCTGGGGGCCCAGGCTGGACCGAGCTTTGCACACTCCCCGGATTCACGGGATCGGGGATTCCAGCGTGCCCTGCACGGGTTTTTCAGGGAAGTCCCAAATCCGTGTGAGCACGAAGCAGAATCCCCTGGGAGCTGAAGGCAACGGGATATTTCTTGGGAATTTTGAAGGATTAGGTGAGTCCTCAGTGTTAGGTTGGAATGAACGCAAATTGTCCGGGAGTTGCTGGTTTAGGGATGGCCAGGTCTGGATTTGGATTTGTGGGCACCAAGCGTTCCTTGTGTCAGCTTTAGGTCTGGGTTGGTGGGAATTGTCGGAGAAAAGAGAAGGGAATTGCAATGCAGAGCTCCATTCCTGGAGAAAGGATCAGGATGGGAGAGGAAAGGCTGTGGGGCTGCTGGGAGCTCCTGGAGACCAAAAGGATCTGAGGTCCGGAGGCAAAAGCTGTGGAACAAAGGCTGAAAAGGGTGCGGGGTGGGGCGGGAGGGGGAGGAGGGCACTGCGGGGGGTGGGGGGAAAGAGGGAAAGGATCCCTGCTCCTGGAATCCAGCAGGGACCAGGAGAGGATCATTTTCCATCCACTGCTCTCAGTGGAATCCTAATAAGGAAGGTCGAAGGAAAGTGATTCATTTGTTTGTTCTTAGGTTTGGAATGAAAGGTGCTCTTCCAGAGTGGAATATTCACCTGTTAAAATTCTGTTGGATCCAGGAAAAGAGGGAGGCAGCAGCTGGGGAATGAACGGGTGGATTTTTGGTGGATACAGGCAAAGGCATGGGCAGGGGCACTTAGGTAAAATACACTTGATGGGCAGCACCAGGAAAAGCCTCAACTGCCCTTTTTTTCCAAGCTCTGACATTCCAGAGGAGTAAGCAGTGGTCAGCACATGGCTCTCTATATTCCTTGGATGGCCAGTGCTTTGTTGGGAAGAGGTGACATTTGGAAAGGAACAAATCCGGGGATATAATTCCTGATAGTGAGGCCCAGGTTTTGATATCCTTCCAGCACCCGAACGCAACAGAGGGAATCCTGGAGGAGGAGGTGGAAAACGCTGTTGCTCCGTTGGTGGAATTCCTGGGAAATGGAAAGCAGCAGAAGCAGCAAGAACAGAGTTGGAAGCAGGCTCCAGCCGGGTAAGGCAGCCACCAAATCCTTTGGAATTAGAACTGAGCAGGGGTGGGAAGAATTAATTCTTACATTCGTAGCCCATGGATTCCTGAGCAGGATCCCGGCAGGGAAGACTGCAGGGATCAGCCTGGGGACTGTTCCCAGCTGGGGGCAGCGAGGCTTGGAATTGGCTGGAGGGAAGAAAGGGGGATCCTTTGAGCACAAGGATCAGCTATGAAATGTGGAGATGGCATCAGACAATTCCTCGGGAGGGTTCGGTTCCTGGGCCAAATGGATCTCCTGCCTTGTGAAGGAGCTCAGAGATCTGGGAAGAGCCCAACCAGCGCAGGGAATGGACTGGCAGATAAAACTGCTGGGGAACGGTGGGGAAAAGCATCCGAACAGGGGGCCTCGTTTTGTACAGGAATGGTACAAAAAATTGTCCGAAAGAGCAGGAATCCAATGGGATTTACATATTCCTTGGAGACCACATTCCAGTGGGAAGTCTGAGAGACAGTAACAAAACCTAAAAAGGCAAATGAGCCCAATCTGCCCAAAGCCTCCAATGGCAACATTCCCTGGCATTGCTGAGGAATTCAGCCGAGCTCCAAGCAAAAGGTGAGCCCCTATGGAATCCTTTCTGGGAGACCATATCCAGCTGGGACTCTTCCTGGAGAAGGCCATGGGATATGGGTTATCCCAGGTCCAGAGAATATGTCATTTCCTTGTGAAAAACACTTGGATCACTGCATCACTTATTGTTTTAGGCTCACCAGTCACCCGGGCTATCCAAGTCCGTCCTCCCCAGCAGGGAGAGCGGGAGCGCGTCCGGACATGGAGAATTTCTGGGAGAGCCCGGGAGAAGAAAGAAGGCTCCAGCTTCACAGATCTGTGTCATAACCCATCCTGTCGGCCGCTCCTGTTTAAACCTGGTGGATTGGTCCTCTTGGATTCAACCTGAGCAGCGCTAATTGCTGGGAATGAAGCAGCCTTTGGTACTTCTTTTCCACGAAACCTCTCCATCCTGCCCTTCAATCCTGTTGCAAACACGGGAAAAACCTAAAACTCTGTTTTTTTCCCCCTCTCTCCTTTTCACTTTGCCTCCTCTTTTCTTGCAGGCTTTGGGCTATCCAGGCTTGGATGTGGATTAGGCAGAGCACCCTGTAAGCTCAGCTCCAGGTGGGATTGCAGCAGTGTTGGAAGCACCAGGGATTCTCCCAAGGTTTGGTGTGAGGAGCTGCATCTTGGGAGGGGCTGGGATTTTGTGCACTTCTGGCTGTCCAGGTACAGGGATGGGTTCCTGGGCGATCTAATGATATTATATAACGATCGTACAAGGAGATCTATATAAAAAATCTTCCACTGTCATCCTTCTCCCAGCCTCACTGTGTTTTCAGGATCCTAGGGGCAGAGTTTGGGTCTGGACAAGGCTCTCGGGCACAGGGTGGGATTCTTGGGGTGCAGGACCAGGATTTGGACTCGATGCTCCCTGCGGGTCCCTTCCAGCCCAGGGAATGCTGCGATCCTGTGCCCATGGAGGTGAAATAAAGGGGATCGGTGGGGTTTTTGCCCGCTGTGTTCACGGCCCCGCCGGCTCCGGGCGGGTTAAAGGCGCAGCTGCCCCGAGACAGCGGGACCGGCCGGGGCTGCTCGCTCCCGGTGCTGCCGCCTTGTGGGGAGAGCCCGGCACTGCAGCCCGGAACGGCGCTGGACACGGGATCGGCGTGGAACAGCAGCCCAGGGAATGCTGAGGCGTCCCAGGGAATGCTGAGGCGTCCCCTGCGGGGGCACTCGGCAGCAAATCCCTGATGTTGAGCGGAAAAAGGAAAGTTCTGGGTTAGTGGGAGGAGGTTTCTGGAATGGGGTTGGGACAGGTGCTGATCCACGCAAGGAATCACGGGGTGGTTTGGCTTGGAAGAGCCACCAAGATCATTTACACTCTGTTTGTTGTCCGATTCCACAGCAAAGAACATCCAGAACTGCCACCTCACCCTCACAGACAGCAGGAATGTCTTCCATAGTTGTTGTTTTGGAATGGGAATGGCTGTTGGGAGCTCTGGCAGGAGCAGGTAAGAACAGAAATGGGATCATTCTGGCTGCTGCTGGAGGTGGTTTTCTGCTTTCAGGCTGTTCTTCTGACTGATCCTTTCACAGCACTGTTCTAGGGCACATTTGAGGGTCATTCCAGGAATTTCAAACCAGATGAAAACTGGTGGGGAAAAAATGTGAACCCGATCCATTTCTGGTAATTCCAAGCTTCTCGCACAACACCGTTCCAGGGGAAAGCTGATGAAAGGGTGAAGATGCAGAGGAGCAAGTGTTGTAAACCCCCCTGGCACTCTGACAGAGCAGACCTTGCAGTACTGGCAGCAGATCTCTTGGAGAAAGTGTGGGATGGCAAGGTTTTCCAGGAAAGCAAAAGGAGGGCAGAGATGAGGGAATAGGCTTCCAGTTATTCCTTTAGCTGAAAGCCTGGGGGAATTGAGAGGGGCCACAAGAACTGTTTGTGTAGGAAAAGGGGAGTTTGGGGGCTGAATCGGAGTTTCTCTCTGGGGCATTTTTGAGGGAAAAGCTGAGGTGCTGTTTAAGGGAGGGAATGCACATTTTTGGGGTGGAAAAGGTTTAGTCAATATTGTAGAGGAAGTAAAATGTTGGGGGTAAAAGGGGATGCAATCTGGAGGGGACAGAATGAATATTTTGAAGGCAAAATGGGGAACTCAGTAGTGGACAGAGGGGGAACATTTTGGAGGCAACACTTGACAAACTCTCTGGGGTGGAGAACGAAGACATTGAGGGAAAAATGAGGTGGTGAGCAGTGGGCACGTAGGGAAGGTTGTGGGGGTAAATCTTGAGAAAAGCCCCGTGGTATTCAAGAAATTCTTGGAATCAGGACGGAGGAATTCAGCGGTGGAAAAGCAGGGGAATTTTGCGGGGGTAAAACTTTAAAAGATCTAAGAGTTGAGAGTGAGTGTTTTTAGGTGAAAAGGATGTCTTGTTGAAGTTGGGCATCTGGATTGTGGCATTTATGGATCAGAGGGTGTGTTTCCAGAAAGTAGAAGATAAAGAAGACTCCCAAAGCCTCGGTAGCTGTGTTAAGAAATCCCTGCCAGGGAAGAAAGGTACCTAAACCTCCTAGAAGTAGGGACTAATTAGCATGGGAAGGGAAAAACCCAGCCCAGTGGGAGAGAGCAGGCCGGGTAAGGGAAAAGAAGGATGCCCTTAAGAAGAAGCAGGGAAGGGGAATTTCTCGGTTTGCTCAAATGTATCAAAAAGTTTGGAATCTGGGTCTGTGTGGAGGCCGGGATTTTCTCGGCCATATCCAGAGCCCAGCACTAGGAATAAAGTGATTCCAGGCTTTACAATGCCAAAAATGCAGTAGCAGAGAGTTCTGTTGTCCCGAGGACTTGGGGGATATTTAGCAAAAATTTCTGGGGGCCCAGGCTGGACCGAGCTTTTCACACTCCCCGGATTCACGGGATCAGGGATTCCAGCGTGCCCTGCACAGGTTTTTCAGGGAAGTCCCAAATCCGTGTGAGCACGAAGCAGAATCCCCGGGGAGCTGAAGGCAACGGGATATTTCTTGGGAATTTTGAAGGATTAGGTGAGTCCTCAGTGTTAGGTTGGAATGAACGCAAATTGTCCGGGAGTTGCTGGTTTAGGGATGGCCAGGTCTGGATTTGGATTTGTGGGCACTGAGCGTTCCTTGTGTCAGCTCTAGGTCTGGGTTGGTGGGAATTGTCGGAGAAAAGAGAAGGGAATTGCAATGCACAGCTCCATTCCTGGAGAAAGGATCAGGATGGGAGAGGAAAGGCTGTGGAGCTGCTGGGAGCTCCTGGAGACCAAAAGGATCTGAGGTCCAGAGGCAAAAGCTGTGGAACAAAGCCTGGAAAGGGTGCGGGGTGGGGCGGGAGGGGGAGGAGGGCACCGCGGGGGGTGGGGGGAAAGAGGGAAAGGATCCCTGCTCCGGGAATCCAGCAGGGACCAGGAGAGGATCATTTTCCATCCACTGCTCTCAGTGGAATCCTAATAAGGAAGGTCCAAGGGAATGATTTGTTTGTTCTTAGGTTTGGAATGAAAGGTGCTCTTCCAGAGGGGAATATTCACCTGTTAAAATTCTGTTGGATCCAGGAAAAGAGGGAGGCAGCAGCTGGGGAATGAACGGGTGGATTTTTGGCGGGTACAGGCAAAGGCATGGGCAGGGGCACTTAGGTAAAATACACTTCATGGGCAGCACCAGGAAAAGCCTCAACTGCCCTTTTTTTCCAAGCTCTGACATTCCAGAGGAGTAAGCAGTGGTCAGCACATGGCTCTCTATAATTCCTTGGATGGCCAGTGCTTTGTTGGGAAGAGGTGACATTTGGAAAGGAACAAATCCGGGGATATAATTCCTGATAGTGAGGCCCAGGTTTTGATATCCTTCCAGCACCCGAACGCAACAGAGGGAATCCTGGAGGAGGAGGTGGAAAACGCTGTCGCTCCGTTGGTGGAATTCCTGGGAAATGGAAAGCAGCAGAAGCAGCAAGAACAGAGTTGGAAGCAGGCTCCAGCCAGGTAAGGCAGACACCAAATCCTTTGGAATTAGAACTGAGCAGGGGTGGGAAGAATTAATTCTTACATTCCCATGGATTCCTGAGCAGGATCCTGGCAGGG
>NW_027184030.1:0-23603 GCF_041296385.1 Aphelocoma coerulescens | reverse complement strand
CCCCAATGTCCCCCCCCAATGTCCCCCAATGTCCCCCAATGTCCCCCCCAATGTCCCCCCAATCTCCCCCCAATGCCCCCCCAATGCCCCCCAATCTCCCCCAATGTCCCCCCCAATGTCCCCCCCAATGTCCCCAATGTCCCCCCAATGTCCCCAATGTCCCCCCCAATGCCCCCCAATGCCCCCCAATGTCCCCCCCCAATGTCCCCCCCAATGCCCCCCAATGTCCCCCCAATCTCCCCCCAATGTCCCCCCAATGTCCCCCCAATGTCCCCCCCAATGTCCCCCCAATGTCCCCCCAATGCCCCCCCCAATGTCCCCCAATGTCCCCCAATGTCCCCCAATGTCCCCAATGCCCCCCAATGCCCCCCCGATGTCCCCCCCAATCCCCCCCAATGTCCCCCAATGTCCCCCCAATGTCCCCCAATGCCCCCCAATGTCCCCCCCAATGTCCCCCCCAATGTCCCCCCAATGTCCCCCAATGTCCCCCCCAATGTCCCCCCCAATGTCCCCCCAATGTCCCCCCCAATCTCCCCCCAATGTCCCCCCCAATGTCCCCCCCAATGTCCCCCCAATGTCCCCCAATGTCCCCCCAATGTCCCCCCAATGTCCCCCAATGTCCCCCCAATCCCCCCCAATGTCCCCCCCAATGTCCCCCCAATGTCCCCCCCAATCTCCCCCAATCTCCCCCCAATGTCCCCCAATCCCCCCCAATGCCCCCCAATGCCCCCCAATGCCCCCCTAATCCCCCCCAATGTCCCCCCAATCCCCCCCAATGTCCCCCCAATGCCCCCCCCAATGCCCCCCCAATGCCCCCCAATACCCCCCAATCCCCCCCAATGTCCCCCCAATGTCCCCCCAATGCCCCCCGATGTCCCCCCCAATGCCCCCCCAATGCCCCCCAATGCCCCCGATGTCCCCCCAGCGATTACATCATCAAGGAGAAGACGGTGCTGCTGCAGAAGAAGGACAGCGAAGGCTTCGGCTTCGTCCTGCGCGGGGCCAAGGGTGAGGGGGGGGGTCCTGGGGGGTCCCAGAGGGGTCCTGGAGGTGAATTGGGGGGTCCTGAGGGGTCCTGGGGGGGTCTCAGGGGGTCCTGGGGGGGCTGGAGGGTCCCTGGTTGCTCCCACAGGTTCCTTTGGGGGAGGTTTGGGAGGGTTTGGGGGGGTTCTCAGGGGGTCCTGGGGGTGTCTGGGGGGTCTTAGGGGATCCTGGGGGTCCTGGAGGTGAATTGGGGGGTCCAGGGGGGTCCTGGGGGGGTCTCAGTGGGTCCTGGGGGGGCTGGAGGGTCCCGGGTTGCTCCCACGGGTTCCTTTGGGGGAGGTTTGGGAGGGTTTGGGGGGGTCTCAGGGGGTCCTGGGGGTGTCTGGGGGGACTTGGGGGTGTCTGGGGGGGGTCCTGGGGGGTCCTGGGGGGGTCTCAGGGGGTCCTGGAGGTGAATTGGGGGGTCCTGGGGGGTCCTGGGGGGGGTCTCAGGGGGTCCTGGGGGGTCTCAGGGGGTCCCTGGTTGTTCCCACAGGTTCCTTTGGGGGAGGTTTGGGGGGTCTCAGGGGGTCCTGGGGGTGTCTGGGGGGTCTTGGGGGATCCTGGGGGGTCCTGTGGGCGAATTGGGGGGTCCTGGGGGGGTCTCAGGGGGTCCTGGGGCTGTCTGGGGGCTCTCAGGGGGTTCTGGGGGGTCCCAGAGGGGTCCTGGAGGTGAATTGGGGGGTCCTCGGGGGTCCTTGGGGGGTCTCAGGGGTCCTGGGGGGGCTGGAGGGTCCCTGGTTGTTCCCACAGGTTCCTTTGGGGGAGGTTTGGGGGGGTCTCAGGGGGTTCTGGGGGTGTCTGGGGGGTCCTGGGGGTATCTGGGGGGATTTGGGGGGTTCTAGGGGGGTCCTGGGGGGTCTCAGGGGGTCCTGGGGGGGCTGGAGGGTCCCTGGTTGTTCCCACAGGTTCCTTTGGGGGAGGTTTGGGGGGGTCTCAGGGGGTCCTGGGGGTGTCTGGGGGGTCCTGGGAGTGTCTGGGGGGGTCTGGGGGGTCCTGGGGGGGTCCAGGGGGGTCCTGGGGGCGAATTGGGGGGTCCAGGGGGGTCCTGGGGGGGTCTCAGGGGGTCCGGGGGGGGCTGGAGGGTCCCTGGTTGTTCCCACAGGTTCCTTTGGGGGAGGTTTGGGGGGGTCTCAGGGGGTTCTGGGGGTGTCTGGGGGGTCCTGGGAGTGTCTGGGGGTGTCTGGGGGGTCCTGGGAGTGTCTGGGGGTGTCTGGGGGGTCCTGGGGGTATCTGGGGGGATTTGGGGGGTTCTAGGGGGGTCCTGGGGGGGTCTCAGGGGGTCCTGGGGGGGCTGGAGGGTCCCTGGTTGCTCCCACAGGTTCCTTTGGGGGGAGGTTTGGGGGGGGGGTCTCAGGGGGTCCTGGGGCTGTCTGGGGGGTCCTGGAGGCGAATTGGGGGGTCCTGGGGGGTCCTGGGGTGTCTCAGGGGGTCCTGGGGGGTCCTGGGGGGATTTGGGGGGTCCTGGGGGGTCCTGGGGGGGTCTCAGGGGGTCCTGGGGGGGCTGGAGGGTCCTGGGGGGGCTCCAGAGGGGTCCTGGAGGTGAATTGGGGGGTCCTCGGGGGTCCTTGGGGGGTATCAGGGGGTCCTGGGGGGCTGGAGGGTCCCTGGTTGCTCCCACAGGTTCCTTTGGGGAGGTTTGGGGGGGTTTGGGGGGGGGTCTCAGGGGGTCCTGGGGGCGAATTGGGGGGTCCTGGGGGGTCCTGGGGTGTCTCAGGGGGTCTGGGGGGGGCTGGAGGGTCCCTGGTTGCTCCCACAGGTTCCTTTGGGGGAGGTTTGGGGGGGTTTGGGGGGGGTCTCAGGGGTCCCTGGGGCTGTCTGGGGGGGATTCAGGGGGTCTGGGGGGGTCTCTGGGGGGTCCTGGGGGGATCTGGGGGGATTTGGGGGGATCTGAGGGGTCCCAGGGGGTCCTGGGGGTATCTGGGGGGGTCTGAGGGGGATCCGGGGGGGCCTCAGGGGGTCCTGGGGGTGTCTGGGGGGGGTTCTGGGGGGTCCTGGGGGGTCCTGAGGGGGGATTGGGGGGGTCCTGGGGGTGTCTGGGGGGAATTTTGGGGATTTTTGGGGGGATTTTCGGGGGAATTTGGGGGATTTTTTTGGGGATTTGGGATTTTTTTGGGGAGGGGTCCCAGTAGTGACCCCCCCCCAGAACGCAGACCCCCATGGAGGAATTCACCCCCCCTCCCCCCTCCGTTTTGGGGCGTTTTGGGTGGATTTGGGGTGTCCCCTTAGGATGGGGTTTTCGGGCGGGATTTTTGGGGGAATTTTGGGGATTTTTGGGGGAATTTTGGGGTTTTTGGGGGGATTTTTTGGGGAGGGGTCCCAGTAGTGACCCCCCCCCCCCCCGAACGCAGACCCCCATGGAGGAATTCACCCCCCCTCCCCCTTCCATTTTGGGGCGTTTTGGGTGGATTTGGGGTGTCCCCTTAGGATGGGGTTTTTGGGCTGGATTTTGGGGGAATTTTGGGGATTTTTTTGGGTTTTTTGGGGGATTTTTTTGGGGAGGGGTCCCAGTGGTGACCCCCCCCCAGAACGCAGACCCCCATGGAGGAATTCACCCCCCCTCCCCCTTCCATTTTGGGGCGTTTTGGGTGGATTTGGGGTGTCCCCTTAGGATGGGGTTTTTGGGAGGGATTTTTGGGGGAATTTTGGGGATTTTTCGGGGGAATTTTGGGTTTTTTGGGGGATTTTTTTTGGGGAGGGGTCCCAGTAGTGACCCCCCCCCAGAATGCAGACCCCCATGGAGGAATTCACCCCCCCCCTCCCCCCTCCGTTTTGGGGCGTTTTGGGTGGATTTGGGGTGTCCCCTTAGGATGGGGTTTTCCGGCGGGATTTTTGGGGGAATTTTGGGGATTTTTGGGAGAATTTTGGGTTTTTTTGGGTTTTTTTGGGGGATTTTTTTGGGGAGGGGTCCCAGTAGTGACCCCCCCCCAGAACGCAGACCCCCATGGAGGAATTCACCCCCCCCCTCCCCCCTCCGTTTTGGGGCGTTTTGGGTGGATTTGGGGTGTCCCCTTAAGATGGGGTTTTTTCGGGCGGGATTTTTTGGGGATTTTTTTGGGGGATTTGGGGATTTTTTTGGGGGAGGGGGGTCCAGTGGTGCCCCCCCCCCCACAGCGCAGACCCCCATCGAGGAGTTCACCCCCACCCCGGCGTTCCCGGCGCTGCAGTACCTGGAGTCGGTGGATGAAGGGGGCGTGGCCTGGAGGGCGGGGCTGCGCATGGGCGACTTCCTGATCGAGGTGAGGCCACGCCCACGGCTGGGCACACACCTGGGCACACCTGGGCACACACCTGGGCACGGCTGGGCACACACCTGGGCACACCTGGGCACGGCTGGGCACACACCTGGGCACACCTGGGCACACACCTGGGCACGGCTGGGCACACACCTGGGCACACACCTGGGCACACACCTGGGCACGGCTGGGCACAGCTGGGCTCACACCTGGGCACACACCTGGGCACGGCTGGGCACACACCTGGGCACACACCTGGGCACGGCTGGGCACCGCTGGGCACACACCTGGGCACACACCTGGGCACACACCTGGGCACGGCTGGGCACACACCTGGGCACAACTGGGGACACCTGGGCACAGCTGGGCACACCTGGGAACAGCTGGCTCACACCTGGGAACACCTGGGCACACTTGGGAACACCTGGGAACATTTGGCACACACCTGGGCACACCTGGGGCACACCTGGGCACACTTGGGAACACCTGGGAACCCTTGGGACATACCTGGGCACACCTGGACCACAGCTGGGCACACCTGGGAGCACCGGGGGCTGCCTGGGAACACACCTGGGGCACACCTGGGCACACCTGGGAACATTTGGGACACACCTGGGCACACCTGGGAACAGCTGGGCACACCTGGGCACACCTGGGCACACCTGGGCACATCTGGGAACACTTGGGAACACCTGGGAACAATTGGGGCACACCTGGGCACACACCTGGGCACGGCTGGGCACACACCTGGGCACACCTGGGCACAGCTGGGCACACACCTGGGAACACCTGGGCACACTTGGGAACACCTGGGAACATTTGGGACACACCTGGGACACACCTGGGCACACCTGGGCACACACCTGGGCACAGCTGGGCACACACCTGGGCACACCTGGGCACAGCTGGGCACAACTGGGGCTCACCTGGGCACACCTGGGCACACCTGGACCACAGCTGGGCACACCTGGGAGCACTGGGGGCTGCCTGGGAACCTACGTGGGGCACACCTGGGCACACCTGGGAACATTTGGGACACACCTGGGCACACCTGGGCACATCTGGGAACACTTGGAACACCTGGGAACAATTGGGGCACACCTGGGCACACACCTGGGCACACACCTGGCCACAGCTGGGCACAGCTGGCCACACACCTGGGGCGTACATGGGGCCACCTGGGGGCACCTGGGGCACACCTGGGGACACTTGGGACACACCTGGGCACAGCCGGGCACCTGGGCACACCTGGAGATGCCTGGGCACACCTGGGCACACACCTGGGGATGCCTGGGAACACCTGGGCACACCTGGGGACACCTGGGCACAGCTGGGCACACCTGGGAGCACTTGGGAAACACCTGGGCACACACCTGGGGACATCTGGGCACACCTGGGCGCACACCTGGGCACACCTGGGCACACTTGGGCACACCTGGGGCTCCCCTGGTCACACAAGTGGGCACACCTGGACACACACCTGGGCACACCTGGGGACACCTGGGAGCACTTGGGAACACCTGGGACACACCTGGGGACATCTGGGCACACTTGGCACACACCTGGGCACACCTGGGACACACCTGGGCACACCTGGGAACACTTGGCACACACCTGGGAACACTTGGGCACACCTGGGGCTCCCCTGGGCACACCTGGGCACACCTGGGACACACCTGGGTGCACACCTGGGCACACCTGGGACACACCTGGGGCTCACCTGGGCACACACCTGGGCAGACCTGGGAACACTTGGGCACACCTGGGGCTCACCTGGACACACCTGGGACACACCTGGGGCTCCCCTGGGCACACCTGGGCACACCTGTGTGTGTCTCACCTGGGCAGGTGAACGGGCAGAACGTGGTCAAGGTGCGGCCACCGGCAGGTGGTGAACACGGCCCTGTCCTGTGTCCTTGTGTCACACACCTGTGTCACACCTGGGCACACCTGGGCACACCTGGGCACAGCTGGGCACACCTGGGAACACTTGGGCACACCTGGGCACACACCTGGGCTCACCTGGTCACACACCTGGGACACACCTGGGAACACTTGGGGATGCCTGGGCACACCTGGGCACACCTGGGGCTCCCCTGGTCACACACCTGGCACACCTGGGCACACCTGGGCACACCTGGGCACACCTGGGGCATACCTGGGCACACCTGGGGCATACCTGGGGCTCACCTGGGCACACACCTGGGCACACCTGGGAACACTTGGGGATGCCTTGGGGACATCTGGGCACAGCTGGGAACACTTGGGCACACCTGGGGCTCCCCTGGTCACACAAGTGGGCACACCTGGGCGCACACCTGGGCACACCTGGGCACACCTGGCACACACCTGTGTGTATCTCACCTGGGCAGGTGAACGGGCAGAACGTGGTCAAGGTGGGGCCACCGGCAGGTGGTGAACACAGCCCTGTCCTGTGTCCTTGTGTCACACACCTGTGGCACACCTGGGCACACCTGGGCACACACCTGGGTGCACACCTGGGCACAGCTGGGCACACTGGGCACACACCTGGGCTCACCTGGGAACACTTGGGGATGCCTGGGGACACACTTGGGCACACCTGGGCACACACCTGGGCACACCTGGGCTCACCTGGGCACACCTGGGGACATCTGGGCACACTTGGCACACACCTGAGCACACCTGGGGCACACACCTGGGGCACACCTGGGCACACTTGGGGATGCCTTGGGGACATCTGGGCACACCTGGGAGCACTTGGGCACACCTGGGACACACCTGGAGACGCCTGGGCACACACCTGGGCTCACCTGGTCACACACCTGGGCATACCTGGGACACACCTGGGAACACTTGGGGATGCCTGGGGACATCTGGGCACAGCTGGAGCACTTGGGCACACCTGGGGCTCACCTGGACACACCTGGGCACACCTGGGGCTCACCTGGGCACACACCTGGACACACCTGGACAGACCTGGGAACACTTGGGCACACCTGGGGCTCACCTGGACACACTTGGGCACACCTGGGGCTCACCTGGGCACACACCTGGGCACACCTGGGCACACACCTGGGCACACACCTGTGTCTCACCGGGGCAGGTGAACGGGCAGAACGTGGTCAAGGTGGGGCCACCGGCAGGTGGTGAACACGGCCCTGTCCTGTGTCCTTGTGTCACACACCTGTGTCGCACCTGGGCACACCTGGGCACAGCTGGGCACACCTGGGAACACTTGGGAACACTGGGAACACCTGGGACACACCTGGGGACATCTGGGCACACTTGGCACACACCTGGGCACACCTGGGACACACCTGGGAACACTTGGGCATACCTGGGCTCACCTGGGGCACACCTGGGCACACACCTGGGCACAGCTGGGCACACCTGGGGCATACCTGGGGCTCACCTGGTCACACACCTGGGCACACCTGGGAACACTTGGGACACACTTGGGCACACCTGGGACACACCTGGGAACGCTTGGGCACACCTGGGCACACCTGCGCACACCTGGGCACACCTGGGCACACCTGCGCACACCTGGCACACCTGGGGCACACACCTGGGGCACACCTGGAGACACCTGGGAACACTTGGGGATGCCTGGGGACATCTGGCACAGCTGGGAGCACTTGGGAACACCTGGGGCTCACCTGGGGACATCTGGGCACACTTGGCACACACCTGAGCACACCTGGGGCACACCTGGAGACACCTGGGAACACTTGGGGATGCCTGGGGACATCTGGGCACACCTGGGACACACCTGGGTGCACACCTGGGGCTCCCCTGGGCACACCTGGGCACACCTGGGACACACCTGGGTGCACACCTGGGCACACCTGGGGCATACCTGGGGCTCCCCTGGTCACACAAGTGGGCACACCTGGGCACACCTGCGCACACCTGGGCACACCTGGGGCACACACCTGGGGCACACCTGGAGACACCTGGGAAACACTTGGGGATGCCTGGGGACATCTGGGCACACCTGGGGCTCCCCTGGGCACACACCTGGGCACACCTGGGCACACACCTGGGCACACCCCTGTGTCTCACCCGGGCAGGTGAACGGGCAGAACGTGGTCAAGGTGGGCCACCGGCAGGTGGTGAACATGATCCGCCAGGGCGGGAACAGCCTCGTGCTCAAGGTGGTGATGGTGACGCGGCACCCGGAGCCCCCCGAGGACCCCGGCGCAGGGGTGAGGGGGGGGGCGGGGGGGCTCCCCTGCACCTGCCCGGGGCTCCTGGGCAACTGGGGAGGGGGCTCAGGGAACTGGGAGGGGGCTCAGGTAACTGGGAGGGGGCTCAGGTAAATGGGGAGGGGGCTCAGGTAAGTGGGGAGGGGGCCTGGAGGCCTTGGGGAGGGTCTCAGGTGTGTGGGGAGGGGTCTCAGGTAAATGGGGAGGGGTCCTGGTAGATGGGGAGGGTCTCAGGTATATGGGGAGGGGTCTCAGGTATGTGGGGAGGGGGGCTCAGGTAACTGGGGAGGGGGGCTCAGGTAAATGGGGAGGGGGCTCAGGTAAGTGGGGAGGGGTTTTAGGTAAATGGGGAGGGGTCCTGGAGGCCTTGGGGAGGGTCTCAGGTGTGTGGGGAGGGGTCTCAGGTAAATGGGGAGGGGTCTCAGGTAAATGGGGAGGGGGCCTGAAGGCCTTGGGGAGGGTCTCAGGTGTGTGGGGAGGGGTCCTGGTAAATGGGGAGGGGGCCTGGACACCTGGGGGAGGGTCTCAGGTAAATGGGGAGGGGTCTCAGGTAACTGGGAGGGGTCTCAGGTATGTGGGAAGGGGTCTCAGGTAAATGGGGAGGGTCTCAGACACATGGGGAGGGGTCTCAGGTAAATGGGGAGGGGGCTCAGGTAAATGGGGAGGGGGCCTGGACACCTGGGGGAGGGGTCTCAGGTAAATGGGAAGGGGTCTCAGGTAAATGGGGAGGGGTCCTGGTAAATGGGGAGGGTCTCAGACACATGGGGAGGGGTCTCGGGTAAAGGGGGAGGGGGCCTGGACACCTGGGGGACATCTCAGGTGACTGGGGAGCGGTCTCAGGTAAATGGGGAGGGGTCTCAGGTAAATGGGGAGGGGGCCTGGAGGCCTTGGGGAGGGTCTCCAGTGTGTGGGGAGGGGTCTCAGGTAAATGGGGAGGGGGGTCTCAGGTAAATGGGGAGGGGTCTCAGATATGTGGGAAGGGGTCTCAGGTAAGTGGGGAGGGGGCTCAGGTAAGTGGGGAGGGGTTTTAGGTAAATGGGGAGGGGTCCTGGAGGCCTTGGGGAGGGTCTCAGGTGTGTGGGGAGGGGTCTCAGGTAAGTGGGGAGGGGTCTCAGGTACATGGGGAGGGGTCCTGGTAAATGGGGAGGGGGCTCAGGTAAATGGGGAGGGGTCTCAGGTCACTGAGGGGGTCTCTCAGGTAATTGGGGGGGTCTCTCAGGTAAATTGGGGAGGGGTCTCAGGTAATTTGGGGAGGGGTCTCAGGTAATTTGGGGAGGGGTCTCAGGTAACTGGGGTCTCTCAGGTAATTTGGGGAGGGTCTCTCAGGTAAATAGGGAGGGGTCTCAGTACATGGGGGGTCTCTCAGGTAATTTGGGGGGGGTCTCTCAGGTAACTGGGGGTCTCTCAGGTAAATTGGGGAGGGGTCTCAGGTAACTGGGGTCTCTCAGGTAATTTGGGGAGGGGTCTCTCAGGTAAATGGGGAGGGGTCTCAGGTACATGGGGGGGTCTCTCAGGTAACTGGGGGTCTCTCAGGTACATGGGGGGGTCTCAGGTAAATTGGGGAGGGGTCTCAGATAAATGGGGAGGGTCTCAGGTACATGGGGAGGGGTCTCAGGTAACTGGAGGGGTCTCTCAGGTAATTTGGGAGGGGTCTCTCAGGTAAATTTGGGGGGTCTCTCAGGTAATTTGGGGAGGGGTCTCAGGTACATGGGGGGTCTCTCAGGTAATTTGGGGAGGGGTCTCTCAGGTAATTTGGTGGGTCTCAGGTAATTTGGGGAGGGGTCTCAGGTAACTGGGGTCTCTCAGGTAATTTGGGGAGGGGTCTCAGGTAACTGGGGGGGTCTCTCAGGTAATTTGGGAGGGGTCTCTCAGGTAATTTGGGGAGGGGTCTCAGGTACATGGGGGGGTCTCTCAGGTAACTGGGGGTCTCTCAGGTACATGGGGGGGTCTCAGGTAAATTGGGGAGGGGTCTCAGGTACATGGGGGGTCTCTCAGGTAATTTGGGGAGGGGTCTCTCAGGTAATTTGGTGGGTCTCAGGTAATTTGGGGAGGGGTCTCAGGTAACTAGGGTCTCTCAGGTAATTTGGGAGGGGTCTCTCAGGTAATTTGGTGGGTCTCAGGTAATTTGGGGAGGGGTCTCAGGTAACTGGGGTCTCTCAGGTAATTTGGGGAGGGGTCTCAGGTAACTGGGGGTCTCTCAGGTAATTTGGGAGGGGTCTCTCAGGTAATTTGGGGAGGGGTCTCTCAGATAATTTGGGGAGGGGTCTCAGGTAAATTGGGAGGGGTCTCTCAGGTAACTGGGGTCTCTCAGGTAATTTGAGGAGGGGTCTCTCAGATAATTTGGGGGGTCTCAGGTAAATTGGGGAGGGGTCTCAGGTAACTGGGGGGGTCTCTCAGGTAATTTGGGAGGGGTCTCTCAGGTAATTTGGGGAGGGGTCTCAGGTAACTGGGGGTCTCTCAGGTAATTTGGGAGGGGTCTCTCAGGTAATTTGGGGAGGGGTCTCAGGTAAATTGGGAGGGGTCTCTCAGGTAACTGGGGTCTCTCAGGTAATTTGGGGGGGGTCTCTCAGGTAATTTGAGGAGGGGTCTCTCAGATAATTTGGGGGGGTCTCAGGTAAATGGGGAGGGGTCTCAGGTAACTGGGGGGGTCTCTCAGGTAATTTGGGGGGGGTCTCTCAGGTAATTTGAGGAGGGGTCTCAGGTAATTTGGGGGGGGGTCTCTCAGGTAATTTGGGGAGGGGTCTCCGGGGGTCTCTGACCCCCCCGTGCCCCCCCAGCCGCCCCCCCCCAGCCGCGGCGCCTCCCCGCCCCCGCCATCTCCCTGCGCTCCAAGTCCATGACGTCAGAGCTGGAGGAGATGGGTGAGGGGGGGTCCCGGGGGGGGTCCTGGGGGGGATTTGGGGGGTCCTGGGGGGTCCTGGGGTGAATTTGGGGGGTCCTGGGGGGGGTCCCGGGGTGTTTTGGGGGTCCTGGGGGGGATTTGGGGGGTCCTGGGGTGAATTTGGGGGGGTCCTGGGGGGTCCCGGAGTGAATTTGGGGGATCCGGGGGGGGTCCTGGGGTGAATTTGGGGGGGTCCCGAGGGGTCCTGGGGGGGTCCCGAGGGGTCCTGGGGTGAATTTGGGGGGTCCTGGGGGGTCCCGCGGTGAATGTGGGGGGTCCCGGGGTGAATTTGGGGGGTCCCGAGGGGTCCTGGGGGGGTCCCGGGTGGGGGGTTGGGGGGTCCTGGGGTAAATTTGGGGGGGTCCTGGGGGGTCCTGGGGTGAATTTGGGGGGTCCTGGGGGGGTCCCGGGGGTGTTTTGGGGGTCCTGGGGGGGATTTGGGGGGTCCCGGGGGGGTCCTGCGGGGTCCCGGGGTGAATTTGGGGGTCCCGAGGGGTCCTGGGGGGTCCTGGGGGGGATTTGGGGGGGTCATGGGGGGGTCCCGGGGGTGTTTTGGGGGTCCTGGGGGGTCCTGGGGGGGGTCCTGGGGTGAAATTTGGGGGGGTCCTGGGGGATTTGGGGGGTCCCGGGGGGGGTCCCGGGGTGAATTTGGGGGGTCCTGGGGGGGTCCGGGGTGAATTTGGGGGGGTCCTGGGGGGGTCTCTGGGGGGTTTTGGGGGGTCCTGGGGGGGGTTGGGGGACCTGGAGTGAATTTCGGGGGTCCTGGGGGGTCCTGGGGTGAATTTGGGGGGTCTGGGGGGTCCTGGGGGGTTGGGAATTTGGGGGGTCCTGGTGGGGTCTCGGGGGGGTTTTGGGGGTCCTGGGGGGTCCTGGGGTGGAATTTGGGGGGTCCTGGGGGGTCCCGGAGTGAATGTGGGGGGTCCTGGGGGGGTCTTGGGGGGTCCCGGGGTGAATTTGGGGGTTCCCGGGGGGTCCCGGGGTGAATTTGGGGGGTCCTGGGGGGGTCCCGGAGGCTCCTGGGGGGGGTCCCGAGGGGTCCTGGGGGGTCCCGGGGTGAATTTGGGGGGGGTCCCGGGGGGTCCCAGGGGAAATTTTGGGGGGGGGGGGGGGTCCCAGAGGGTTTTGGGGGTCCCGGGGGGGGGGGGGGGATTTTTTTGGGGAGTTGAGGGGGTCCCTGCGGGGGTGGGGGAGGGGTTGGGGGGGGGGAGGGGTCCCCCCAGGACTTTGGGGAGGGGTCCCTGGGTGGGGGAGGGGGGGTGGGGCTTTGCTGACCTTTGACCTTTGACCTTTGACCTCCCCGCCCCTCCCCCCTCGGCGGCCCCGCAGTGGAGAAGGGTGAGCGGGGGGGGGGAGGGGCGGGGGGAGGGGCCGGGGGTCTCCAGACCCCCCCAAAATCCCCCCAAAATCCCCCAAATCTCTCCAAAATCCCCCCAAAAATTGCCCCCAAAATCGCCCCTAAATCCCCTCAAAATCCCCCCCAAAAATCCCCCAAATCGCCCCAAATTATCCCAAAAATCCCCCAAAATCGCCTCAAAGTCCCCCAAAACCCCCCAAATCCTCCCAAATCCCCCCAAATTCCCCAAATTCCCCCAAAATCCCCCCAAAATCTCCCCCAAAATCCCCCAAAATTATCCCAAATCCCCCCAAATTATCCCAAAATCCCCCAACCCCCCCCAAAATCTCCCCCAAAATCCCCCAAATCCCCACAAATGCCCCCCTAATTATCCCCCCAATCGCCCCTAAATCACCCCAAATTCCCCCCAAAATCCCCCCAAAATCCCCCCCAAATCCCCCCAAATCTCCCCAAATCCCCCCAAAATCTCCCCAAATTCCCCAAAATCCTTCCAAATCCCCCCCAAATCCCCCCAAAATCCCCCAAACCCCCAAAATTCTCCCAAAATCCCCCAAATCCCCCCAAAATCTCCCCAAATCCCCCCAAATCTCCCCAAATCCCCAAAAATCCTCCCAAATCCCCCCAAAATCCACCACACCCCAAAATCCTCCCAAAATCCCCCCCAAAATCTCCCCCAAATCCCCCGAAATCTCCCCAAATTCCCCCAAAATTCCCCCAAAATCCCCCCAAAATCCCCCAAATCCCCCCCAAATTCCCCCCAAATCTCCCCAAATCCCCCCAAATTCCCCCAAATCTCCCCCAAATCCCCCGAAATTATCCCAAAATCCCCTTAAATCCCCCCAAATTATCCCAAAATCTCCCCAAAATCCCTCCAAAATCCCCCAAATCCCCCCAAATCCCCCCAAATCCCCCCAAAATCCCCCAAAATCTCCCCAAAATCACCCCAAATTGCCCCAAATCTCCTTAAATCCTCCCAAACTCCACAAATTCCCCCAAATCCCCCCAAGTCCCCCAAAATCCCTCCAAATATCCCCAAAATCCCCCCGAAATCCCCCCAATCGCCCCAAATCCCCTCAAAATCCCCAGCAAAGTCCCCCAAATCCCCCCAAATCCCCAAAAATCCCCCCAAAAATCCCCCGAAATTCCCCAAATTCCCCCAAATCCCCCCCAAATCCCCAAAAATCCCCCCAAAAATCCCCCGAAATTCCCCAAATTCCCCCAAAATCCCCCAAAATCCCCCAAATCCCTCCAAATCTCCCCCAAATCCCCCAAATCCCCCGAAATTCTTCCCCAAATTCCCCCCAAATCTCTCCCCAAATCCCCCCCAAATCCCCCCAAAATCTCCCCAACCCCCCCCTAAGTCCCCCAAACCCCCAAAATCCCCCCAAAATCCCCCCAAAATCCCCCCAACCCCCCCCAAAAACCCCCCCTAACTCCTCTCGTGTCTCCCCAGTCTCCCCCTGGAAGAAGCGCAGCGGTGAGTGCCCGGCTCACACCCCTTGCACGCCCCTTGCACACTCATTGCACACTCATCGCAGCCCCACCTGGGGCCTTGCACACTCATCGCACACCCACGGACCCCCCTGGGGCCTTGCACGCTCATTGAAACCCCTCTGGAGGGTTTGCACACTCCTTGCACACTCGTTGCACACTCATCTCACACCCATGGGTCCCACCCAAGGCCTTGCACACTCATTGCACACCCGTGCAAGCCTCACAGGGGCCTTGCACGCTCATTGAAAGCCACTCTGAAGGGTTTGCACACCCCTTGCACACTCATTGAAACCCCTCTGGAGGATTTGCACACTCCTTGCACACTCGTTGCACACTCATCTCACACTCATTGAACCCCCAGCCCAGGCCTTGCACACTCATTGCACACCCGTGCAAGCCTCCCAGGGGCCTTGCACGCTCATTGCACACCCCTTGCACACTCATTGAACCCCCACCCAAGGCCTTGCACACTCATTGCAAACCCCTCTGGAGGGTTTGCACACTCCTTGCACACTCGTTGCACACCCATGGGTCCCACCCAAGGCCTTGCACACTCATTGCACACCCGTGCAAGCCTCCCAGGGGCCTTGCACACTCATTGAAACCCCCTCCGGAGGATTTGCACACTCCTTGCACACTCATCTCACACTCATTGAACCCCCAGCCAAGGCCTTGCACACTCCTTGCACACCCATGGACCCCCCCGGGGCCTTGCACGCTCATTGAAACCCCACCCGGAGGATTTGCACACTCCTTGCACACTCATCTCACACCCATGGACCCCCACCCAAGGCCTTGCACACTCATTGAAACCCCTCTGGAGGATTTGCACACTCGTTGCACACTCATCTCACACCCATGGATCCCACCCGGGGCCTTGCACACTCATTGCACACCCGTGCAAGCCTCACAGGGGCCTTGCACACTCATTGAACCCCCACCCGGGGCCTTGCACACTCATTGAAACCCCTCTGGAGGGTTTGCACACTCGTTGCACGCCCCTTGCACACTCATCTCACACTCATTGAACCCCCAGCCCAGGCCTTGCACACTCATTGCACACCCGTGCAAGCCTCCCAGGGGCCTTGCACACTCATTGAAACCCCCTCCGGAGGATTTGCACACTCCTTGCACACTCATCTCACACTCATTGCACCCCCAGCCAAGGCCTTGCACACTCCTTGCACACCCACGGACCCCCCTGGGGCCTTGCACGCTCATTGAAACCCCTCTGGAGGATTTGCACACTCGTTGCACACTCATCTCACACTCATTGAACCCCCAGCCCAGGCCTTGCACACTCATTGCACACCTGTGCAAGCCTCCCAGGGGCCTTGCACGCTCATTGCACACCCCTTGCACACTCATTGAACCCCCACCCAAGGCCTTGCACACTCATTGAAACCCCTCTGGAGGATTTGCACACTCGTTGCACACTCATTGCACACCCATGGGTCCCACCCAAGGCCTTGCACACTCATTGCACACCCGTGCAAGCCTCCCAGGGGCCTTGCACACTCATTGAAACCCTTCTGGAGGATTTGCACACTCCTTGCACGCCCCTTGCACACTCATCACACACTCATGGATCCACCCAAGGCCTTGCACACTCATTGCACACCCGTGCAAGCCTCACAGGGGCCTTGCACGCTCATTGCACACTCCTTGCACACCCCTTGCACACTCATTGAACCCCCACCCAGGGCCTTGCACACTCATCAAACCCCCTCTGGAGGGTTTGCACACTCGTTGCACACTCATCTCACACCCATGGATCCCACCCAAGGCCTTGCACACTCATTGCACACCTGTGCAAGGGTCCCAGGCACCTTGCACACTCATTGAACCCCCACCCAGGGCCTTGCACACTCGTTGCACGCTCATGGACCCCACCCAGGGCCTTGCACACTCATCCCAACCCCCCCCCCCCGTGCAAGGGTTGGCACGGGCCTTGCACACTCATCGCACACTCATTGAACCCCCACCCAAGGCCTTGCACACTCATTGAAGCCCCTCTGAAGGGTTTGCACACTCGTTGCACGTTGCATGCCCCTTGCACACTCATCTCACACCCATGGATCCCACCCAGGGCCTTGCACACTCATTGCACACCCGTGCAAGCCTCACAGGGGCCTTGCACGCTCATTGAAAGCCCCTCTGAAGGGTTTGCACACCCCTTGCACACTCATTGAACCCCCACCCGGGGCCTTGCACACTCATTGAAAGCCACTCTGGAGGGTTTGCACACTCCTTGCACGCCCCTTGCACACTCATCTCACACCCATGGATCCCACCCAAGGCCTTGCACACTCATTGCACACCCGTGCAAGGGTCCCAGGCGCCTTGCACACTCATTGAACCCCCACCCGGGGCCTTGCACACTCATTGCACGCTCATGGACCCCCCTGGGGCCTTGCACACTCATTGAAACCCCCTCTAAAGGGCTTGCATGGGCCTTGCACACTCATTGCACACCCGTGCAAGCCTCCCAGGGGCCTTGCACGCTCATTAAAAGCCCCTCCAAAGGGTTTGCACACTCATTGCACACTCCTTGCACACCCATCACACACTCATGGACCCCACCCGGGGCCTTGCACACTCATTGCACACCCGTGCAAGCCTCACACGGGCCTTGCACACTCATCAAACCCCCTCTAAAAGGTTTGCACGGGCCTTGCACGCTCCTTGCACACTCCTGGACCCCCCCAGGCTCTTGCACACCCATCACAACCCCCCCCGTGCAAGGCTTTGCACGGGCCTTGCACACTCATCGCACCCCCCCCGCACAGCCCCCCGGGGCCTTGCACACCCCTCGCACACCCATGGACCCACCCAGGGCCTTGCACACCCATTGCACACCCGTGCGAGGGTCACACGGGCCTTGCACGCTCACCCCATTGCACACCCCGGCTCTTGCACACTCATCGCCCCTCCCCCAGCACCCAAAATCCCCCCAAAATCACCCCCAAATCCTCCCAAGACTCCTAAACACCCCCAGGACCCCCCCAAATCCCCCCAAAATCACCCCAAATCCCCTCAAAATCCCCCCAAAACCCCCCAAAATCCCCCAGGACCCCCAAAATTCCCCCAAAATCCCCCCAGGGCCCCCCAAAATCCCCCAAGACCCCCCAAAATCCTCCCAGACATGCCCCAAATCCCCCCCAAAATCCCCCAGGACACCCCCCATTCCTCCAGGATCCTCCAAAATCCCCAGAACCCCCCAAAATCGCCCCAAAATCCCCCCAGGACCCCTCAAACACCTCCAGGACCCCCCAAAATTCCCTCAAAATCCCCCCAGAGTCCCCCAAAATCCCCCAAGACCCCCTCGAAATTCCCAGGACCCCCCAACATCCCCCCAAGACCCCCCAAAATCCCCCAAGACCCCCCAAAATCCCCCCAGGAACCCCCCAAATTCCCCCCAAAATCGCTCAGGACACCCCAAATTCCCCCAGGATCCTCCAAAATCGCCCCAAAATCCCCCCAGGACCCCTCAATAACCTCCAGGACCCCTCAAAATTCCCCAAAATCCCCCCCCGGACCCCCCAAATCCCCCCCAAACACCCCCAAGACCCCCCAGTCCCCCCCAAAATCCCCCCCCCCCCTCCCCTCCCCCCTCCCCACCCATGGGACCCCCCCAGGACCCCTCCCCAATCTTCTCCCCTCCCCCTCCCCCCAGAGTTCGACCCCTCCTCGACCACCGAGAAGAAGAGGACGGTCTATCAGATGGCCCTCAGTCAGTGGGGAGGGGTCTCGGGGGGCTTTTGGGGGGTCCTGGAGGGGTCCTGGAGGGGTCCTGGAGGGGTTTTAGGGGGTCCTGGGGGGGATTTTGGGGGATTTGAGGGGGTCCTGGGGGGATTTGGGGGGTCCTGGGGGGTTCTGGGGGGATTTGGGGGATCCTGGGGGGATCTGGGGGGGATTTGGGGGGCTCCTGGAGGGGTCTTGGGGGGTCCTGGGGGGATCTGGGGGGGATTTGGGGGGCTCCTGAGGGGTTTTGGGGGGTCCTAGGGGGATTTTGGGGGATTTGAGGGGGTCCTGGGGGGATTTGGGGGGGTCCTGGGGGGATCTGGGGGGGGATTTGGGGGGCTCCTGGAGGGGTTTTGGGGGTCCTGGGGGGATTTGAGGGGATCCTGGGGGGGTTTTGGGGGATTTGAGGGGGTCCCTGGGGGAATTTGGGGGGTCCTGGGGGGACCTGAGGGGGATTTGAGGGGTCCTGGAGGGGTTTTGGGGGGTCCTGGGGGGATCTTGGGGGGTCCTGGAGGGGTCCTGGAGGGGTTTTAGGGGGTCCTAGGGGGATTTTGGGGGATTTGAGGGGGTCCTGGGGGGATTTGGGGGGATTTGGGGGGCTCCTGGAGGGGTTTTGGGGTCCTGGGGGGATCTGGGGGGGACTTGGGGGGGTCCTAGGGGGGTTTTGGGGGGGTCCTAGGGGGATCTTGGGGGATTTGAGGGGGTCCTGGGCGGATTTGGGGGGTCCTGGAGGGTCCTGGAGGGGTTTTGGGGGGCATTTGGGGGGCTCCTGGAGGGGTTTTGGGGGGGTCCTGGGGGGATTTGAGGGGATCCTGGGGGTTCTGGAGGGGTTTGGGGGGGGTCTTGGGTCTCCTGGAGGGGTTTTGGGGGGTCCTGGGGGGATCTTGAGGGGGATTTGAGGGGGTCCTGGGGGGTTTTTGGGGGCATTTGAGGGGGTGCTGGGGGGTCCTGGAGGGGGTTTTAGGGAGTCCTGGGGGGTCTTGTGGTCTTTGGGGGTGTCCTCGGGGGGCTTTTGGGGGCATTTGAGGGGGTCCTGGGGGGGTCCTGGAGGGGTTTGGGGGGGTCCTGGGGGATCTTGGGGGATTTGAGGGGGTCCTGGGGTGATTTGGGGGATCCTGGAGGGGTTTTGGGGGCGGTTTTGGGGGGTCCTGGGGGGATCTGGGGGGGACTTGGGGGGCTCCTGGAGGGGTTTTGGGGGGTCCTGGGGGGATCTTGGGGAGGTCCTGGGGGGATTTGGGGGGTCCTGGGGCTCCTGGGGGAGGTTCTGGGGTGTCCTGGGGGGCTCCTGGGGGATTTAGGGGGGATTTGAGGGGGTCTTGGGGGGATTTGAGGGGGGTCCTGGGGGGATTTGGGAGGGTCCTGGGGGGTCCTGGAGGGGTTTTGGGGGGGTCCTGGGGTGTCTTGGGGTCTTTGGGGGAGTCCTGGGGGGTCCTGGGGGGATCTTGGGGGGATTTGAGGGGGTCCTGGGGGCTCCTGGGGGGGATCTCGGGGGGATTTGGGGGGCTCCTGGAGGGGTTTTGGGGGGTCCTGGGGGGATCTTGGGGGGATTTGGGGGGGGGTCCTGGGGGGATTTGGGGGGTCCTGGAGGGTCTTGGGGGGGATTTGGGGGTCCTGGGGGCTCCTGGGGGGATCTGGGGGGTCCTGGGGGGGTTTTGGGGGGTCCTAGGGGGATCTTGGGGGATTTGAGGGGGTCCTGGGCGGATTTGGGGGGTCCTGGAGGGTCCTGGAGGGGATTTGGGGGGGATTTGGGGGCTCCTGGAGGGGTTTTGGGGGGTCCTAGGGGCATTTGAGGGGGTCCCGGGGGTCTTTGGGGTTTTTGGGGGCTTTGATGGGGTCCTGGGTTTTTTTTGGGGGGGGGGGGTCCCGAGGGGTTTTTGGGGTCTTTTTGGGGGGGGGGGTCCCGGGGGTCTTTGAGGTTTTTTTTGGGGGGGGTCCCGAGGGGTTTTTGAGGATTTTTTGGGGGGGGTCTCGGGTGTTTTTGGGGTTTTTTTGGGGGGGGTCCCGAGGGGTCTTGGGGTTTTTTTTGGGGGGGGGGTCCCGGGGGTCTTTGGGTTTTTTTGGGGGGGATCCCGAGGGGTTTTTTGGTTTTTTTTTTGGGGGGGGTCCCGAGGGGTCTTTGGGTTTTTTTGGGGGGGATCCCGAGGGGTTTTTTTGGTTTTTTTTTGGGGGGGTCCCGAGGGGTCTTTGGGGGTTTTTTTTGGGGGGGGTCCCGGGGGTCTTTGAGGATTTTTCGGGGGGGGTCCCGAGGGGTCTTTGGGTTTTTTTTGGGGGGGTCCCGAGGGGTCTTTGGGTTTTTTTTGGGGGGGGTCCCGAGGGGATTTTTTGGGTTTTTTTTGGGGGGGTCCCGAGGGGTCTTTGGCGTTTTTTTGGGGGGGGTCCTGGGGGTCTTTGGTTTTTTTTGGGGGGGGGTCCCCGGGGGGTCTTTTGGGTCTTTTTGGGGGGGGTCCTGAGGGTCTTTGGTTTTTTTTGGGGGGGGGTCCCGAGGGGTCTTTTGGGTCTTTTTCGAGGGGTCTTTGGGGTTTTTTTGGGGGGGGGTCCCGGGGGGTCTTTTGGGTCTTTTTGGGGGGGGTCCCGAGGGGTCTTTGGGTTTTTTTTGGGGGGGGTCCCAAAGGGTTTTTTGGGTCTTTTTGGGGGGGGGTCCCGAGGGGTTTTGGGGGATTTTTGGGGGGGGTCCCGAGGGGTCTTTGGGGTTTTTTGGGGGGGGGGGGTCCCGGGGGTCTTTGGGTTTTTTTTGGGGGGGGGTCCCGAGGGATCTTTGGGGTCTTTTTGGGGGGGGGTCCCGAGGGGTTTTTTGGGGGGGGCTCCGGGGACAGATCTTTATTGGGGGGTGGGGGTCCCTGAGGAGGGGGTGGGGTGGGTTTGGGGGGGGGAGGGGTTTTTCTGGCTGGGGAGGGGGGGGGGGATTTGGGGGTGGGGGTGGGAGCTGGGGACCCCTCCCCAAATTCCAACCCCCCCAAATCCCCCCCCCCCCCAGATAAACTGGACGAGATTTTGGCCGCGGCCCAGCAGAGCATCAGCGTGGGGGAGGGGCCGGGGGCACCCCCTGGGACCCCCCCTGGGCAAGGGGGGGCGACCCCCCAAAGGCTTCTTCGGGCCCGAGGTGCGACCCCCGGGGGGGCACCCCAAAAAAAAAAATCGGGGTGGGGGGTTTGGGGGGGAAATTGGGTAAAAATTGGGGGAAATTTGGGTAAAAATTGGGTAAAATTGGGCGAAATTTGGGGAAAATTTGGGGAAAATTTGGGGAAATTGGGGGGAAATTGGGTGAAATTTGGGGGAAAATTGGGGGAAATTTGGGGTGAAAATTGGATAAAATTGGGCGAAATTCGGGGAAAATTTGGGTGAAAATTTGGGGAAAATTGGGAGGAAATTGGTCAAAAATTGGGGTGAAATTTGGGTGAAAATTGGGGGAAATTTGGGTGAAATTTGGGGGAAAAATTGGGTGAAATTCGTGTGAAAATTGGATGAAAATTGGGTGAAATTTGGGTAAAAATTGGATAAAATTAAGTGAAATTCAGGGAAAATTTGGGGAAAATTTGGGTGAAAATTGGGTAAAATTTGGGTGAAAATTTGGGGAAAATTGGGGGAAATTGGCGGGGAAATTGGGTGAAATTTGGGTGAAAATTGGATGAAAATTGGGGTGAAATTTGGGGAAAATTTGGTGAAAATTGGGTAAAATTTGGGTGAAAATTTGGGGAAAATTGGGGGAAATTTGGAGGAAATTTGGGTAAAATTTGGGTGAAAATTGGGTAAAATTTGGGTGAAATTTGGGGAAAATTGGGAGGAAATTGGTCAAAAATTGGGTGAAATTTGGGTGAAAATTGGGGGAAAATTGGGTGAAATTTGGGTAAAAATTGGATAAAATTGGGTGAAATTCAGGGAAAATTTGGGAAAATTTGGGTGAAAATTGGGTAAAATTTGGGTGAAAATTTGGGGAAAATTGGGAGGAAATTGGTCAAAAATTGGGGGAAATTTGGGTGAAAATTGGATGAAAATTGGGTGAAATTTGGGTAAAAATTGGATGAAATTGGGCGAAATTCGGGGAAAATTTGGGTAAAATTTGGGTGAAAATTTGGGGAAAATTGGGAGGAAATTGGTCAAAAATTGGGTGAAATTTGGGTGAAAATTGGGGGAAATTTGGGTGAAATTTGGGGGAAAATTGGGTGAAATTCGGGTGAAAATTGGATGAAAATTGGGTGAAATTTGGGTAAAAATTGGATAAAATTGGGTGAAATTCAGGGAAAATTTGGGTAAAATTTGGGTGAAAATTGGGTAAAATTTGTGTGAAAATTGGGTAAAATTTGGGTGAAAATTTGGGGAAAATTGGGAGGAAATTGGTCAAAATTGGGTGAAATTTGGGTGAAAATTGGGGAAATTTGGGTGAAATTTGGGGAAAATTGGGTGAAATTCGGGTGAAAATTTGGGTGAAATTTGGGTAAAAATTGGATAAAATTGGGCGAAATTCGGGGAAAATTTGGGGAAAATTTGGGTGAAAATTCGGGGAAAATTTGGGTGAAAATTTGGGGAAAATTGGGAGGAAATTGGTCAAAAATTGGGTGAAATTTGGGGGAAAATTGGGTGAAATTCGGGTGAAAATTGGATGAAAATTGGGTGAAATTTGGGTAAAAATTGGATAAAATTGGGCGAAATTCAGGGAAAATTTGGGGAAAATTTGGGTGAAAATTGGGCAAAATTTGGGAAAACCTTGGGGGAAAATTGGGTGAAATTTTTGGATGAAATTTGGGGGAGAATTTGGGTAAAACTTCGGTGAAAATTGGGTAAAGTTTGGGTGAAATTTGGGGGAAAATTGGGGGAAATTTGGGTAAAATTCGGGTGAAATTTGGGTAAAAATTGGGTAAAATTCGGGGGAAAATTGGGGGAATTGGGTAAAAATTGGGGGGAAATTGGTGAAATTTGGGTGAAAAAATGGGTAAAGTTTGGGTACAACTTGGGTAAAAATTGGGTAAAATTTGGGTGAAAATTGGGTGAAATTTGGGGGAGAATTTGGGTAAAATTTGGGTAAAAATTGGGTAAAGTTTGGGTGAAAATTTGGGGAAAATTGGGAGGGAATTGGGTAAAAATTGGGTGAAAATTGGATGAAAATTGGGTGAAATTTGGGTAAAAAATTTGGGAAAAATTGGGTAAAATTTGAGAAAAATTGGGTAAAAATTAGGCAAAATTTGGGTAAATTTTAGGGGGGGGCGAGGCCAAAATTTGGGGTTCAAATCGGGGAGGGGTCACAGAGACCTCCCGGGGAGGGCGGGGGGGGTCCCCCAAGATTTTGGGGTGGTGTGAGGTGGGGGAGGGGTCCTAAAATTTAGGGTGGGGGGGTCCTAAGATTTTGGGGAGGGGGGTCCCAAATTTTGGGGGTGGGGGTCCCAAATTTTGGGGGAGGGGTCCCCAAATTCCGGATTGGGGGGGGTCCCCAATATTTGGGGGTGGGGGGGATCCCAAATTTTTGGGGTGGATCCGAAATTATTGGGGGAGGGGTCCCAAATTCCGGATTGGGGGGGGGTCCCCAATATTTGGGGGTGGGGGGGATCCGAAATTATTGGGGGGGGTCCCAAATTCCGGATTTTGGGGGGAGTCCCCAATATTTGGGGTGGGGGTCCCCAATTATTGGGGGAGGGGTCCCAAATTCCGGATGGGGGGGGGTCCCCAATATTTGGGGGTGGGGGGGATCC